>NW_007726389.1:435530-457470 GCF_000696425.1 Galeopterus variegatus | reverse complement strand
CTACAAAAAAAATAAATCTTTTCTCTAAGGAAGATATACAAATGGCCAACAGACATATGAAAAAATGCTCAACATCACTCAGTATTCGGGAAATGCAAATCAAAACCACACTGAGATACCATCTCACCCCAGTTAGGATAGCTAAAGTCCAAAAGACTCTGAACGATAAATGCTGACCAGGTTGTGGAGAAAAAGGAACTCTCATACATTGTTGGTGGGACTGCAAAATGGTGCAGCCTCTATGGAAAATGGTATGGAGGTTCCTCAAACAATTGCAGATAGATCTGCCATATGACCCAGCTATCCCACTGCTGGGAATATACCCAGAGGAATGGAAATCATCAAGTCGAAGGTATACCTGTTCCCCAATGTTCATCGCAACACTCTTTACAATAGCCAAGAGTTGGAACCAGCCCAAATGTCCATCATCAGATGAGTGGATACGGAAAATGTGGCATATCTACACAATGGAATACTACTCAGCTACAAAAAAGAATGAAATACTGCGATTTGCAATGACATGGATGAATCTAAAGAGAATTATATTAAGTGAAATGAGTCAGGCACAGAAAGAGAAATATCACATATGTTCTCACTTATTGGTGGGAGCTAAAAATAAACACACACCCACCCCCCCACACACCCACGCCCCCCCCCACACACACCCCTGGGCAGGGGGTGGGAAGAAGACATAACAATTACAATTCCTTGAAGCTGATACCACAAGCATACAGAAAGGAGATTGTTGGGAGAGAGGGGGTAGAGGGAGGAAGGAGGGAGGTTTCAGTAATTGGCCACAGTAATCAACCAGATTGTATACTGACAAAATAAAATAAAATAAAATATTTTAAAAAAACAGTTTCAAGCTACACTGATAAACTTAGAAGATGCTACGAAGTTGTCCAGCCTTCTGATCTGGTTGTAACCTACCCAGCATTAGAAAAAACCATTATCTTTCAGACTAATAAGTTTTATTCCTCTCAAACCTCCCTTGAGACACAGAGAACAGCCAAAAGTTTCCACTTCTAAGAATATCATTGTACTAGTGAAAATGATGTGTTTGAATGATGGGCCAAAACTTGGCAAACTTTAAGGCAAGGCTAGCCATGGGTAGAAACAGGATTAGACAACCCACTGCAGGGTAAGAAAGAAATGGCTGTTTGGAGGGAAAGGCCTACTATTTTAAGTTTGGATTTGTCACTGGGCTTCTACCTAGTTTATTATGCCTTCAGAGAGGAAAATCCTCTGAACTAGTAGAAAAGAGTATCAGAGGTTAATCCTGATTTCCAGATTGCCACGTTGAACCTCTTCCCTAAGAAAAAGACAAGGATAAACAACCAGACTACTTTCTGGAAAGAGAAAATGTTTCTGATTAATTCAGATAATTTTTAATTAGAGTATATACCCAGGAGGGCATTTGATGATTATTTCAACTTAAATCATAACCAAAATATTAGTGCTTTAAGGCAGTCAGGAGGATCAGAGGGCATATTTCAAACCCTTTGGGGATAACAGGGCCACTAGTGCCAATATTGTGTCTGATACTAACCCACAACTTTCCAATTTCTAAGCATTCACCATGGAGACCCAATGAGCCAGGAGTGAGCCACTGTGTCCCACTCATTCCTTACTTCATTGAAGAACCATTAATTGAGCACCTACTTTGTGGCAGACTCTGATCAGGTACTGGGACCAGAGAGATAAAAGACAAAGTGGTCCTTGCCTTCAAAGGACTCACAGTCTTACTGCAGGAGAAACAGCAGGGATAAAACCTAAATAACAGTTATCAACATCCCTCATACTCAGCTCAAGGCAACTTGCACAGATGTCACTGTCAATTCAGGTAGTAAAATGCCTACAGGGTGGGTGAAATAGTTACATTTAATGATGGTACTGTCATTTTAAGAAAACATGGTCATGGAGGGAAAATGCAGAGAGGTCAGCTGAGACTATTTTTGGCTTAATGAGCAAAATATTTTTACCCAGTTTGGCCCTTTGGTACAGAAGACTAATATGATATCACCATTCTATGAAAATAAATTCCAGTACAGAATATCTTTTTTCCCATATCCTGTTAAAAGATTTAAAATAAACAATCAGGCTGCTCCTTAAGTAACAAATACGTTTTTCTTTCACCAACACCAAAACAAACACAATAGTAACAATGCCGTAAAACATGAGCACTTGAGTTTCTCAAATCAATTTTATAAGAATGATTTTTAACAATTACCATCACCAAAACAAAATAATAACAAAAACAAAGAACCCATCAATCCAACTTGACAACAAACTCCACTTACTATCAAATTGTCTTCAGGAAACTTGTCATTCTTTCATTTAATACTCCTTAATGAGTGGCTTTCACAGACAGGACAGGCATTATGCTATACAATGGGCTGAGGTGGTGTAAGGGACATATAAGCCTCAGCAGCTGTATAAGAGTAAGTGTTACACCTGACTATGAACAATGTTCTTAGGGAACCAACTAAGAAAAGAGCCACTCACTCACACTGCCTGCGGGAGCAGGCAACATTTTAATCAGGGCTGGAAGGATGAACAGGAGTATGTTTACCAGATGAGTGGGGTGGACGGTACAGGTTGCAGAGAATATAAGTATGAGGGGTCTTTAAAAAGTTCATGGAAGGATTCATATTATCTTTTAATTCAATTTTCCACAAAGTTTTTGAAGTACTTTCATAAATGTGAAAGGCATTCTAGGCAGAGAAATCAGCAAGGATTAAGGCAAAAGAGCTTCAAAGAACAAGGCCTCTTTAGAACAAGTAGCTGTCTAGCCAGGCCAGAGCATAGGTCACATAGGGACTGACGAGGAAACAAAGGCAGCGGTCCTATTGTTACGGGCCTTGAATGCTGTGCTATGGTTGGCCTTTTTAAGACATCGGAAGCAAGGGAGTGATAAAATTACATCTATGTTTTAGGCAAATTGCTTTTTCCTAAAGGTGAGGAAAGAACCAGAAGGAGAGGGCTGGACTGCATTGCAAAGGGTCACATACTTATTTCCCTCAAGGTCTTTTGCTCAAAGAAACTGGCACAGGGCAGCTATCTGGCAGGAGACAATGCTGTACTTGACTGTCTAAATGAGAACAATTCCCATCTGACTGATTTTAATTTGTATTTTAGTCGAAACCTCTGCTGAGAACCAGAAACTACGGAGGCTGCAGCAAAAGCCTCTTTTTACTTTACTTGGGGAACCTCTTAAGTTTTTGTCTGGGACAATGAAGCACTGATTTGCATCGCTCTCCCCTGGTGGTGTGAGACCCAGAGATCTCCATACCATCATTTTTTTTTGGGGGGGGGGCCAGTAAGGGGATCTGAACCCTTGACCTTGGCTCCATATTATCTTGCCCGTAAATCACATATCAGAGTCCCACCTTCTCCTCCATGACTTGCATAAGGCAAACTGGTCTCACTGTGCCTCGGCCATTCCATTCACACTCCTCCCGGGCCTGGACTGCTTTCTGCTTCTCTCCTCCACTTACCCAGCTATTTTTCTTTCAACAGCCAACACAAATCCCATTGCTTAGGAAAGTTGCCCTGATTACCCTGAGGTTTAAATCTTAGTTCAGCTATGATGCTCGGCACCTAACCCAAATTTGCTGAGCCCCAATTTCTTCATTTACAAAATGGGATACTAAAATTCATTAATAAGGTGGTTGTGAAGATTAAATGAAACAAATTGACACACTGATTGCCACATAATAAGTACTTAATGGTAGGTAATAGTATAAGTTAACATTTATTCACTCACTATGAGTGTTTTACCTATATCGACTCATTTTGTTCTCACACAACCTTACAAAGTAGCTACTTATTAATTTTCTCATTTTATAGGCAAGAAAACTAAGGCACAGAGAAAGTAGGCAATCTGCTCAGTCATACAGCTTGTAAGTGGAAGAGCCAGGATTCAAAGACAGGCTGGCTGCAGTCGGAGCTCTCAGGCACTGTGCCGTGCTGCTCCGTTGCACCATTTCCTCCTCTGAACTTGCTGCTGACCTCACTACTTATGAAATATCCTGATTAAGTTGGCTAATTTTACATGTTTTTACAGCAACCCAGCTTGCCTCTAAGCTCCTTGAAGGCAGAGACTTTATCTATTGCTTCTTTCAAGGGCACAAACTTTGAACCAACAGCCTGGTCTCAGATCCTAACTCTGCTACCTCCAGACTGTGGGACCTTGAGTGAGTTACTAAACCTCCCCAGCCTTAGCTTCCTCACCTGTAAAATGAGGACAGTAACAGGACCTGCCTCGTGGGGGTTGTTGTGAGCTAATGAAGTAGCTAGCACAGTGCCCGGCACATAGTAAGTGCTCAGTAAGCACTAGCTACGGCATCGTGGGAAGAAATTCAAGCATGAGATATTGCACAGGTAAGTACTCTATAAACTTTAGTTGCTATTATTATTACTATTACTGTTATTGATTTTGGAACACCAATGGAGGCAATACTTACAATCTTTTCTTATCCACCACTCTTTTAACTCGGATGGCTCTTTGTTCTGAGTAAAGTTTACACACTCCTGTTGTAGGGAAAAATACCAAAACACAGATGATTTAAAAGGTATCATTACATATAATGAGACACTATAGTCTTCAGCTAGCAAAGTTAAATTCTGCACCACATCTATTGTGAAATGCAACATTTGACCTTTAAGAGAAAATGAAATACTTTTTAAGTAATCTTCAATGAAATCCAGAACAGCAGTCCTGTGCTCCTTCACTTGCTGGGAATGTATCTCCTTGTGGGCTGTAACAGAAAGAAAAGGACAACATTCAGGTCTTTGTATTCAATTATTCTACAGAACAATTCATCAGCTTCCTTAGAACAGTTTCTTTATTGAAAGTATTTTTAAAAACACAGCTATAAAACAAGTTTTGTGTCCAGTGACATGACATTTTTAAAAGAGTAAGATTTATTAGGCTTTACAAGAGTGAAAGATTAAACCCATAGAAAAACTACAGTCAAATAATTTATGGTTTACTACAGCACTTTGGGATAGCATTTGATACAGCCCACTTTTTGAGTGCTGACCCCATTTGTATTAACAGCATCCAATGCTCAAACTGACCTTCAAGTAACATGTTTAAACGAAACTTAAATCACACACTCCCTGCCTGAGCCTGTACCGTTTGCAGCTTGGAATGCCCCATCCTCTCCCCTTGGCCACACGGAGTACCCTGTGCTCTCTCCCTAGCCACTCACATTTTGAGAGTCCCTTACATACTGAGTCAAACTCTCCTTCTCTGGGAAACCTTCCGTGACTCCTAGCTACAAGGATGCCCTTCTTCTGTAAACTACCACATAGAAGTCTGCTAAAAAGACCTAAAAGACTTAACAACTGTGCCACTTATTTTGGTAAGACAGCTGTCATTTATTGAGAGATTGAGTGCCTACTATGTGCAGGCATTCTGTTAGTCCTTTACATATACTCTCTTAATAATCCAAACAGCAATTCTAATTATGCCTATTGTACATATGAAGAAACTAAGGTTCAGAGGCAGTAAGTAGCCCAAGGTCACATGGTTTCATACTTAATTGCTTATTTTATTAAGGTTCATGTGTATTTTCTAAGTATCTCAATGAATGTACGAGAATACTCCAAAAAATTCATGGAAAGAGTCATATTATCTTTTAATTGTATTTTTCCTCAAACTTTTTGAAGTACCCTCGTATATGCTCTTAAGGATAGAGGTCATGATTTATGTTTTTACTACAGGGCTGCTCAATCTGAGATTCATTTAGGGGATTCGGGGACTCTGTGAAACTATGTATGTATGTATGTGTATATGTATGTATAAACTATGTATATATGTATCTTTGTACGTATGTGTGTATGTATCTTTTCTCAAACAAATGTCTATAGCTTTCATCAGGGTCTCTAAGTGATCCACCACAGTTCTAATGGAAGCTTCCCAAACAAAAGTCTGTCATAAACACAGCTGCATCCGGCAACTTTGAACTCTATATACTACTTAATGTACTCTGTATCTGCCTAAGAAAATTAAAGAAGAATCGAGGAAGAAACATGACTTGGAAGCCATTTCAGTGCCTCTGTGAGAATTAAACATCAATGAAAGTGCCATCAATGAAATAATAACCGCCCTAGGGCCAGGCACCGTTCTAAGCATGCTATAAGAATTTAACTTAAATCTCCTAACAACCTTAAGAGATATATCCTATGACTGTCTATATTTTATAGATGAAGAAACCGAGGCACAGGGAGACTAGGTGACTTGCCCAAGGTCACACAGCTAGAATATGGCAGAGCTGGGGTGTGTACCTAAGCAGCCATGGCTCCAGAGCCTCCTCCAACCATGAGGGTTTGATACAAAAGTTTACTTTAGTACTACAAGTAGAGAGCTTAGATTACCCTCTTCCATCCTTATGCCATCAAATCCCTCCCCACTAAATGCCACACAGAACACAGGTGCACACGTGTGCACACACATGCACACACACACACGCGCACACACACACACACACAAAATTTGTCTTCTCTGTCCCTGGATCGTTGGTAAGTTTTTGATTATGTTTGGAGAGAACTTCCTCCTCCCATTTGTTTAACTTGAATAATAGCCTTTTCTTTACTTTTAACAGCTTAGGATAAAACATTGATCAAAAAAGAAAAAGAATTTTAAAGTTTTAAAACCAAATCTTAATAAGAAAATAAGAGGGAATTTTAGCTGGTTGTACCATATGAATCTTGTTTAACTGCTTGATACATTCGTGGTTGTCTGTCTGCACCTTTCAGAGCACTTTACCTTCTGCTCTTAGTTGCTGAATTGCCTCTGAACAGGTCCTCATGAATATCTGAGCATCCTGGTCTATCTGGTCTCGTTCTGTGTCTGTCATCCTCCCATATTCAGACATGATATGGCTAAAAAAAGAAAGAAAGTAAAAGAAAGAAAACGAAAAGGCAACAGCAAATGACAACATAATGTAGTCTGGGAGGGGTGGAGGGAAGAAAAGTTTTCCCTGAGAAAGTGACATTTAAGCTGAGACTTGAAGGATGAGGAACCAGCCAGGCTAAGAGGTAGGAGAATGATCTAGATAGAGAAACCAATACATACGAGGGCCCTGAGGTAGAAAAATCTTCTTGAACAGACCAAATGGAAGCAGGCCAGTCGTGTGTGTGCATGTGTGCATGAGAGAGAGAGAGCAAGAAAGAGAGACAGAGAAAGAGAGATGAGCATGGAGACATGGCAGGAGCCACAGCAGGCAAGTCTGATCAAGAATGGAGGCTTTGACATTGAGAACAATGGGACAACCACTAAGGGGTTTCACACAACACAATGACTTAATGAGATTTACATTAGAAGTTCACTTTGTGAGCTGCATGGAGAATAATGCAGGGACACAATTTGGAGGCTCTCATATATGTGAGAAGCTGCTTAGGCTCCATTTTTTGATGTTGACAAGCAGTCAAAACGCACAATAAAAGAGATTTTAGAAACAAATTTCATTTCTCCTGATATTAAGTTAAACAACCCTAAAGTTACTGAGCTAATAAGGCACTCTGAAGTTCAAAATAGGATCATTTATTACCTTGTTCATCTTCATAAGATCTGGGCAGGTGTGGCAGCATAATTATTAACAGAGATACTACTAAGCCTAATTAAACAGTCTGGACTTTACAGCTGAAATTGAGAATCACAAAATATCACGTTAAAAAGGCCTCACATAATGTATAGATTCAAACCATTCCACTTCACCACCAGCCCACCTAGCCACTTATTCCCACTAAGAATAAAATACAAACTGCCGACTGTCCTCAGGCCCACCTGTGACCTCGCTTCCTGCCACTCTCTCCCTCATCCTCTTCTCTCCAGCCACATTGGCCTCCTTGCTGTCCCCCAAGTCGGCCAAGCATGCTCCTGCCTAAGCCTGGACTGCTCCTCGCAAAAGTCACTTTCTCTCCATTCAGATCTCTGATCAGATGGCCTCATCAGGGCCAGCTTCCCTGACCACCTTCTGTGCTTGCCCCTGCAGCACTTGCCCGACATTTATTTTTTTAGCACCTGTGCTGGTCATTATGTTATTGTCTCTGAGCTCCAAAGCTGCCCTTCTGCCTTCGTTGCTTTGTGATGCAGGAGCTGGGACTCTCCAAATTCTACTGCTACTCTACGACTATTTATTCCTTACCCTGCTTTATTTTTCTTTACAGCACTTATTATTCCCTGAAATATTAAATACGTATGTCTATCTCCTCCCAGCAGAATGCAAACTTCATGAAAGTGGGGATTTATCTTCTCCATTTCTGCTTCCCCAATACCTAAAATGGTGTCCAGCACATAGCAGGTATGCTGACATCAGCTGAGCACTTAGTATATGCCAGACTGACACTATTCTCAGTGCCTTACCTGTGTTTTACTTACTTACTTTAATCCTCACAGTTTATGCACTTACTTATATACTGAACTCCCACATTGTCGGGCACTGGGCCAGGTGCTGAGGGTTCAAAGTTGAATGAGGCTCATTTTTTATATCCACAGAGGGTACTGAACTATATGAGACATCAACACAGAAACATGGAGTACAAGAACTGCGGTGAATGCTATTGGTGTGGAAGTGGATAGTGGAACTCCAAGTTAGGAATGGTCGGTTTGTGCAGAGGAGGTGCCAGGCAGGCAGAGAGGAAGCCACTCCACACAGAGGACAGTGCAGAAGACCAGCTACAAAATCCCATCCTGTATGTCATGGTTAGAATGACCATATAATGGCATATCTGAGAATGAAGAGGAAAAAGAGGAAACAGGCTGGTTCCACGCAAACTGAGCACCCTAGCTATGCATATCTGGGGCCCCCTGGACTACTTCAAGAGGGCAGCACATTATATGTGTGGAGCCACGGCTAAGACCTGGAATCGTGCTCACAGCACCAATTGTCTAGCTCTTAATCCTGTCCGTGACACCAATTGTAAAGCTAGGCGACCACGCTAGTTCTTGGGTCTAGCTCTTAATCCTGTCCGTGACACCAATTGTAAAGCTAGGCGACCACGCTAGTTCTTGGGCTCTTTTACCTGCTGGTAATCCTGCACCGACTGGGCCGATTGTCGAGCTAGGGCTGGGTCTGGAGTTCACAGACCCCTTAAACCCATTTACAGACTGGGTCACAAACACTTCACATGCCAGGCTGCGTCACCAGACCCTTTCACACAGGTCTATGAGTTAGGTAACCAGCCAAAAGGTCCTTGGAAGCCACAGGTTGGAAAGCATGGCTGCGCTGGGTGGATGCCTGAGACAGATGCCCGAGACAGATGCCCGCCCATATGCTTCACTAAAACACTCTCTCTCTCTCTTTCTCTCTCCCTCCCTCCCTCCCTCCCTCCTGAACTCTCTCTCCCTCTCTCTCTCTCTCTCTCCTCCCTGAAGAACACAAGAATAGCAACAAAACTAAAAAGATACATCTGCACACATGTGCACTAACTACACACACACACACACACACACACAATTTGCTTACAAAAGATGCTGAACCACACCCAACTGGACCCGAGGCGAGGGCCCTGACCAAACTATTCTATTTTCCCAACAACTGGTATAGTCGATGGGGACAGTCACCGGAGGATTTTAATCAAAGGAATTTGCTTTCTGCATGGGGTCCTCTAGGGTGGGTGGCCTGGAAGCAGATGAAACTAGACTTCAGGCGGCCTCAACCACAATGAAGAAATCACTGCCAGAGTCCAGGAAGAGATGAAGAGAGTTGGGCCAAGGCACTGGCCATAGGAAAGGGGAAAGAGATCTGAGAGACATTTAAGAGGAATGGGGACTGATGGTGTGCTGGTAAGTGAGGAGAAGCCTAGGATAAATCTCTGATTTACATGAACGCACATCAAGATATAGAACACAGAAGGCATAGGTTTGGAAGGAAAAATGTTCAAGCATTAAAGTACTGGGCCAAAGATGGTATGCAGTTTAGGGCATTAGAGATGAGGAGATGGAGCAAGTGAAGACGGGTTCAAAATCTTTTCCTGTATATTTAAGAGCAGCACTAGATATATAATGGGCATTTGAAACATAGTCATCTAAGCTAATGAATGCTTGCTGGTGACATAGCCTCAAGTTAAATATGACAATAACGAAATTATTATTATTTTGAAAGGATAACTATCTGGCAAATAATTCCAAAAAATGTATCATCATAGAACAAGCACATATAAATGTATCAAATTTTAATTTTATTTACTTTATAATGTACAGAGCAATAATTTTGTTACCAATCTCAATTTACCTAAATATTAGATTCACTTACAGGAAACCATGTTGATGTTTAATCAATTTACTTCAGTTGGGAGAAAGGAGGAAAAAACTGGGTAGTAAAAGTTTATTCACTGGTTCAGAAGTTTAAAGGAATACACTTATTTTTATTGTTTGGGTGATTAGTATATTCAAAAAAGGAAAGTTCAAAACCACAAAATACCATTGACATTCTTCTGCCTATTAATTTAATATACAACTACACACTTCCTGAGGATACATAAAAAGAGAAAATAACATAAATGTTTTACACTTTATTGTAAAGGCCACTGAAAAGGTATGGGCAAAAGTTAAAGACTACAATCCTGTTTTTGCTATAAATATTAAATTAATATATGCCCAGTGTACACTACAAAATTAATCTGTCCAATATACATTATGAAATTAAACTGTTAATACCTGGGCTACAGACATGAACAAAATATAGACCCGGCTTTCAATAAACTATATCACAATAGGTAACACCTACAGGTTTATGTGTGGTTATATATCATAAAACAAAGTTTAACAGTGGTACAACAGTTTTCATGCATTAATACTAATCACTGTTTTAAGCACTTTGCATATATTTACCCACTTAGTTCTCAAAATTCTATGAGGTGGGTACTACTTTAATTCCTATTTTCCACATAAAGCAACTGAGGCACAGAGAGGTTAAGTAACTTGCCAGGGGTACACAGCCAGTGATGGGCAAAATTGGGGTTTGAACCAAGGCAGACTGATCTGGAATCTAGGCTCTTCATCACCACCCTAGAACACCTCTCATGTCATAAAAGGCAGGTGAGTTCAGAAGAGGGGATGCTTACCTCCCACTAGTTGATTGGGAGGAAGGTGATCTATAAACCTTGAAAAGCAGGATGTGACTGTGGGAAGGCCAAAGCAGACACTGTAAGTAACAGTGGAAACAAGAGAGAGGGAGCCTGTCTGGAGAACAGTGAGTGGTTCACATTGGCTGGAGCACAGGAGAGGTGAAAAGATGAGTCCCTGTGGGCCTCCTGTGCTAGTCAAAGGAGTTTTATTCTGTAGCCAATGAAAGGCTGAGCTGAACAGAGATAAATGTGGCAATAGCACGACGGATGGAACAGAGTGGGAAAGATCAGGCATGGGTTACCCAAATCAGGCAGAGAATCTTGCCGTATTCGTCTCCATATTCCCTAGCACCATGAAATGGCAGGCAGGTGCTCAGTAAATTTTTGTTGAACTGGAATTTAAGGAAGGGGCAATGGCAGAGCCTGGGTGGTGGTAGGGGATGAAAAGAGGGGTGGGATCTGAGATGTGAAATTGTCAGGGGCAGAATAGATGTTGGAAGCAAAACATCCTCAGAACCTGAGATCTGGGGCCTGGATGAGCAAAAGGCATTAGTAGAAACAAAGAACACAGAAGGAAGAACAGAAAGAACTGGAAACATGAAAGAAGAAGCCACTGTTTTTTTTTTTTTTTTTTTTGTCTTTTTCCATGTCCAGCAACGGATCGCAACCCTCAGTGTCGCCCCCGCACCGGACCAGGATCGGCAACGGGATTGCAGCCCTCGGTGTTGCTCCCACGCCTCGCTCAGCCAGTGAGCGGGAACCGGTCTGTATGTGGGATCCGAACCCTTGGTGGGAGCGCCGCCGCGCTTCCCAAGCGGCGCACTATAGCAGTGCGCCACCGGGCTGGCCAAGAAGCCACTGTTAACACTTGTCCTTTTAATGCAATTTAAAAAGACAAGAAGTAATGCTCTTGAGACCAAATGTTCCCTGACTAACACTCTGTTTTGAAAAAAGAAACCAGGGCAAAAGGTCTTCTAACCATTTTGTGATATTATTTTGAGAAACTAAAGGAGATTTTAAGTAATAATGGATCATTTTCTGAAGTTCTACAATTTATTATGGGGAAAGGAATAGTCACTGTGACACGTAGTTACGATGGCTACAAACCTGAGCCAGCACTGAGGATAGTCTAAAAATTATAATAACAGACTGCTTTCATGTATTGGGCACTTAAAAAAATATTTGGCTGCTCGGATCTCTTTTTATCTGACCCTTTTTATCCTAATCTTCTGAGGGCCACTGGGGAAGTCTGGCCCCTGAGAGAACAGCAGGAGTGAGAAGCAAAGAGAGGAGACTCCTTTGGAGTTTGAGGCAGCGATGGAGGCTGGTGGAGTACTGAGAGTCAATAACCGACAGCTCTCCATCTGCCTGAATGCAGGGACAGGCGGGGATCAGACAGATGGAGATAAAAATGTCGGTTTTATCGTGATTGCTAATCTCAAGAGATCCCCTGGTGGCACCTGGCAACAATGCCGTACGTTCCTGGGGCATTCGTTCTCCCACTCTCCTAGATGACCGTTTCATATCTTCCCCACTCTCCTCCAGTCACCAACACCTCCTCCCCCAGCTTCAGTGTCAGTGTTCCCTTTGCTTCCTGTTTTCTGAGAACTCCTATAAGCTCTCACCTCTCCATCTCCCCTCCTCTGAGCCCACAGACTCTACCTTCTCTCCTGCTTCTATGGAAGAACCCCATCTCCAGCTGTGGCCACTCCCTCCCCCTGGGCATTCTCTTTTGGACCCTATCCACACGGGCTTTTATCCTCATCACCCTACTGTCATCGGTGCTCGCCAAGGTCACCAATGACCTCCACATTGGCTTCGTCCTCACCTTTCTTAGTTACTTTCCATAGATTTGATGGAGTCGATCACTTCTCCTCCTTGATTTGTTTTCTTCCTTTGGCCTCCATGACACCACACTCTCCTGTTCTCCTCCCACTTCACCAGCTGCTTGTTTCCAGGCTTTTTGTTGACACCTCTTGGCCCCCTGACCATTTTACGACAGACAGTTCATGGCTCGGTCCCTGAATCTCTTCACTAGCTACACTTGCTCCCTGGGGAGTTCATCTAGTCTCCTGGCTTTAAACAGCAGGTTTACACTGCCAAGTCCCAAGTTCATATTTTCAGCCTGGACCTCTTCTTGGACTTTAGACATGTATGTCTAACTGCATGCTCAACATCTCCACTCAGATGTCTAATTTGCATTTCAAATATGTCCAAAACTGAGCCCCTGACCTCTTTCTTCAAACATGTTCCTCCTGCAGCTTTCACCATCTGTGCTGGTGGCAGTTCCATCCCTTCTGCGTGCTCAGGCCCCTACCTGTGGAGTCATCCTTAACTCTTCTTTTTCTTTCCCAGCTCACATCAGACTCTCAGCATTTCTCGTTTGCTCTATCTTCACGAGATTTCCAGTCTGACCTCTTCTCACCACATCCACTGCTACCTCTTTGTCCCATGCCATCAGCATCTCCTAACTGGTCTGCCGCTCCTGCCCTGCTCCTTTTCAGTCTATTCTAACACACTGGCCATACTGATCCTGTCTCCAAGTCCGTCGGATCACTACCAATCCTCTGCACAAGCGAGACCTTCCCATGGCTTCCAAGGTCCTTACAAGAACTAAGAGATCCTTAAAATGAACAACAAGACTTGGCACCCTGTATTCTTTCCACACTCGTCTTTTACTGTTCCCCACCCCTCCTTTTCCTGTCACACCAGCCTCCTTGCTGTTCCTTCAACATCCCAGGCAGACTCCCACCTCAGGACCTTTCAACTTGCTGGTTGTCTTCTCCATCTGGAATGTTCTTTCCCCCAGATATCTGCATAAACTGATCCCTTACTTCTTTAAGTGTTAACTCACTGTCACTCTCTTAATGAAGCCTTCCCTAACCCACCTTTATAGAACTATACCCTCCCTGACATTTTCTATCCCCCTTTACCTTCTCCCCTCCCACCAAAGATACTTACCCACTCTAATATTCCATGTATTCTACTTATTTATTTTGTTTCTTATCTGTCTCCCCACCTCACCCCCCAATTTAACTTCTACAAAGGACTTTTGTCTGTTTGTTCACTGTTGTATCCCCATCATCACAGTGATGCCTAGCATTTAGCAGGCTAATAAAGCAATAATCAAATACTTTTTGAATGAACTGATTCAATGAGTAAGCCTGAATTGGAGAATGTGGCTAGATATACAGCTACAATTATGCTCTTTAGTAAGCCCTCCTGAATTGATTTTGCCCCCACCCCTGAAACCTGTAGGCATCCTCCTTCCAGAGCCTTCTCTAGAAAACTTAAGGCACAGAAAAGCAAGGAATGCATTCGTCCTGAGGACGGGACCCTCCAAATGAGAAAAGGGCTGAGCTAAGCATGGGGCTCTTCTCAGATAAGCATCCCAACCTCAGATAAGCATCATTTCCCCCCTCAGTGTGGCCCATGCCCCACACCCCCAACCCACTTCCACATATTTGAGGAGAGAGTTGGAAGGAGAGAAGGAAGCCCACAGCCTCCTGGGGAATGACAGTCCTCCACTTGATGGGACTTGAAGAGTGAGAAAGAAGTATTTCTCCGTCCCAACACTGCTTAGCATCTTGTTCTGTTAACTGGTTTGGCTTAACATGGCAAGCATAAGAGAATGCACTCTATCTGAGGAAGAAGACCCAAAAGTGAGATGAGGGGTCAAGAAAGCTCAGGTCCTTCCCCATCTCCCCAGTCAGAATAATGGCTCTTCTGCGAAGGAGCGAGAGGAGTGAGCAGAGGGCCAGCTTTACACTGGTCCCTACTGGAAACCATTATCTCAGAAATAGAGGCTGAAGGGTCAGAAACAAACAAATCAGAAAGGTACTTACTTCCAAGTGAATGTGCACCCCAAGGACAGACCAGATCTATAAATGACTAACTCCAAGAACATTAGATTAACATCCACCTACTCAAAATTTTTGATTTAATGGAAACTCAGCTCAGTGAAATTGAAAAGGTCTAAAGGTTAATTTGATAAAGCTGACTAGTCAATTAAAAGGTGATGTTCCTTTAGGAGACACTATATATACACATTACCCTTTTAAATTGGAAACTGACAGTGTGATTATTCTATTAGCAACAACAACAGAAACCAAAAAGTTTATCTCCCTAGTAGTATTGCTTTGTTGCCAGGATATTGTGGAAAAGGTATATCCACCAGAAGTGAAGAAATTATTTTTGATTAAAATCATTCAGAGATCCAGCCAGGGGCTACTTAGGTTGCATGCTGTTCTGCTCTAGTAAAATGTCATTATTAAAAAAAATTAAATGGGTCAATAAAGTCTGAGCTCTACATTCTGGAAAAAATTACAGCTTCCTAATTATGTCAAACTAACAAAGCCTCATAGGTCCAAAAGCAATATTTCTACACATATTCTTTCAATTCTATGATCATACTCCATATAAAATGTTCCTTGGAGCAGGCCAAGGCCAACACATTGCGTTAGGAGGGAGGAGGAGTAAAAACGAAAGGCCGTCAACAGTCTACCACCTTTGGGAGGGAGAACTTGACCGGAGATGATAAGGGCGCCCTTCCTCCATCTGGAGAGGATGTAGGGAACAGTCCTCGTGTTTCTGTGGGAATCAGCTTCCCCAGAGTGACATCTAGCCTCCTTCCTCAGCCTCCTCCCTCCTCACCCCCACACCCCATGGGAGGAAAAGGGCCTTCCCTGATTTGCACCCTGGTAGAAGGAACTGTTCATGCATCAGCCACCATGCCTTTCTCTCTCCCCTTTCTTTGGGACCTGCCTGCCTAAGGCAGCAGAGGTCCTGATCTATTCCTTTCTCATATGCTGCAAAGGGGCCTGCTCCTGCTGTATGGGCTCCAGGGACTGCGACTAGTGGCACTACTGGCTGAGTGAGCCCATCTAATTCTGGAACAGAGTATCAGCAAAGCCACCTGCCTACAGACCTAAGCTGTCTGCCAACCTAGATTTTTACCAGTGATAAAGCTGGGAAGATGTCAATCTCCATCGTGCTGACCTGACTCCTGCATCCTATTTCTCTCTCTCAACTCCTCCCCATACCCACCCCGGCAGGAAACAGAGATGAGTTTGGTTTTGTTCAAACCCTCCCCCACAACTGCATCATAGGTCAAATGGGGTTCCAATTCAATTACCATTCACCAAGGGACTTCTATGTGCCAGGAACTCTCACGCACATCTCATTTAATCCACACAAGAACATTATCCATATTTTATAAAAAAGAAAACAAGCACAAAGATGTTAAGTGAGTTATACACACTTGCATGACTAATACATGGCAGAACTGGGACTGGAACTTCGGTGTGACTGACCCCAAAGCCCATGCTCTTTCAAAGGTACCAAAACAGGGGTAGGAATGGAGTTCAGAGAGCATGAGTTGGCAAAGAACAGCTGGCACCAGGAAAATGAGTAAAAAGACTGAGGTTCTAGAATGAGGCAATGGATTAGTCAAGACTAAGAAAGCCTCAAAGACTATATAGTCCTATCTGATGCTCAAGGAGGGGATAAGTGGTGTGCATAAGCCACACAGGTGGTAAGTGGCAGAGCTGGGACTAGCCCCCAGGGATTCTGATCCTCAGAGCCAGTATTTGTTGCCACTGTAGCTGGGAAAGGGGAAGGCTTAGGCCCTACACCTGCTGTACTGAGACATGAGTCTATGCTGGGGTAGTCTGGGAACACTAAAATACAGTGTGTGGGAGCTGAGTTTGGCTGTGTAAGGATAACCACCTTAATATCACTATGAAGATCAAAAGCTTAAAACTATTGACAAATTACAGAATAGCATCCTGGTACAACAGCATTGTTCATCTCAATTATGCTGTCTCCTTTGAACCTTGTGAGTAATGATCACTCTCACTGTTGACTCTATACACTTCTTCAGAAAAGGGCCAGATAGTAAATATGTTAGACTTTGGGGGCCATATAGTCTGTCACAGCTACTAAACCCTGCTGTTGTCGCAAAAGCAGCCATAGATGATATGTAAACTAATTGGTGTGGTTGTGTGCCAATAAAACTTTATTATGGACACTGAAATCTGAATTTCATATAACTTTCACATGTAGTAAAATATTCTTTTTTTCCCCAGACATTTAAAAATGTAAAACTCTTCTTATTTAGCTAATGGGCTGTACAAAACCAGGCAGTGGACCGGACTTGGCCTGCAGGCTGTAGTTTGCTGACCTCTGGTTTAAGGGAAGACATTGATTTTCAAGATTAAATGCCTTTCTCAGATTCATATGGTTTATAAGGGGTGGCCTGAACCAAACCAACATTCAAAGCATTCACCTTGCTGGATGCTTTTTCAAGGCAAAGGGAAGTTAACAATGGATTTCTATGAAAGATCTTTACAATCACATCTTTAATCTTAAGTTGTTGGGTAAAGAAAGGAGCTGGAAATTGATAGGTTTAAACCAGTTTTGTAACGTTTCCCAAAATCACTGTATCTTCCATTTTTTACAGCCTACCAAATTAGTATTTGACGCACACGCACCTTTGTTTATTTATTCATTTTTTGGCGACTGGCTGGTAAACAAGGTTCCAAACCCTTGGCCTTGGTATCATATCACTACGTTCTGACCAACTGAACTAAGGGGCCAGCCCCCACACACCTTTCGAAATAAAATTTACACTGCCATCTAGTGTTAATCAACTATTCTGAGAACTCACAAATAAGGTTTTCTTAGTACTGTGCATCAGAATAATTATCTTAGTATATTCCAAAATAACACAAGTGAAACACATTTAAAAGTATAAAACTGCCAATGTTAAGTTTAAGAAGACAAAGCATGTGGGATTATTTAAAATTTACCTGGGATATAATTATTGTCTGTGTTGAAGAATTTATGTGAAGTATTTCCATTTGTGTATATATTGACAGAGTAAGGCAGAGGATTTCTTTTACATTCTCCTACTTTGTGAGAGGAAGCCTTCTAAAATGCAAAAACACCCCTTGTTTTATAAAGATGAAATCCTAAAAAGATGCTCCTAATGATGTCATCTCATATGCCAAATTCAACTTTTCCATTAACTTACATAATAAGCTTGAAGGCAAGACCTGTGGTAAAATGTCACACTAAAGCCAGGTGCAAATGCAGTTAAGGGAAGAGAAGAGCCAAGACACTGCTCTGCAACGTTCTTGTGTCTGTTGGGAGTTGGAGTCTATTTCAGAAACCAGTTTGGAAGTTTTGATCAAAATGCTTTCTCTCTTTTTAAAAATCAACCTTGTCTTTCTGAATGATGTTCTAGGTGACCTACATCATCTCTTCATCTGTTCAATAAGTATTTATTGAGTGAGAAGCCGTCTTTTTCATCTCTGCATGTTTCACAACAGGGCAGACACTGTCTATGGGGTGTTTGCACACGCCATACCCTTTGCATTTGAATTTTCTTTCATCCTTCCTTTACCTAGGTAACTCCTTCTCTTTCAGATCTCAGCTCAAGCATCGCTTCTTCAAGAACACTATTCCTGACAAGGCTAAATTCCTCAAAAGCTACCTGTAGTCTATTTTTGCAGTACCTGTCATATCTACAATGTTACCTGTTTGCATGAATCCTTTAACAGCTCCTTGAAGGCAAGGAGAACCATGTTTGTTTTTTCTCACTATTTTATACTCCATGCCTGGCATGGTATGAGGCACATGGTAGGCATTCAATAAATATTTGCTGAATGAATGAACTGATGAATGAATCAATTGATCGAGCCTTGGCATTGTGAAACATGCAGAGATGGATCAGACAGTTTTTCACCTCAAGAAACTTGGTGGAAGAGATTATGAATAACTCTTCTACCAGGCACCTGTGAAAAGTACCATAAGAAAAGCACAGAAAAAGAGCTATCAGAATTCAGAGGCAGAAGAGATGGCTTTTGGATGGGAAGGTAGGGCTGGGGCAGAGTGAGGGGTTAGGCTGGAGCAGGAATTCTCAGCGTTGGCACTAATATTTTGGGCCAGATAATTCTTTGTGGTGGAGAGTTGTCCTGTGCATTATAGGACGCTTTGTACATTCCTGGCCTCTACCCACTAAATGCCAGTAGCACACCTCTCCCCATTTGTGACAAACAAAAATGTCTTCAGACATTGTCCCCAGGGGGCAGAATCGCCCCTGGTTGAGAACCTCTGGGCTAGTCATGGACTATAGGACTATGAGGAAACCAATCATTCATTCATTTGATAAATATTTATTGAATGCCAAATATAGGTGAGGCACTATAGAAACAAGAATGAAAAGCGGACAAGGCCCCTGACCTTGAAACTTACAGCCTAGGGACAAAGAGAGATGATAAACTATAAACTATGATTATTACTGAATAATTACAAATTGTGATTAGTGTTATGAAGAAAATATACAGGGTGGAGAAACAAACAAACAAGCAAGCAAACAGAAGGGATCTATTTTACAAAGGGTAGACAGAGAAGGCTTCTCGGAAGAGGCAGTATTAAAGTTGAGGCCTTAAGTTTGAAAAGGAGACCACTGTGGGAAGAGGAAGAACACCACATACATGCCTGGGCCCTGAAGCAGGAAAGAGCATGGAGCCTTCATGGATGGCTGGCATGACTGGGCACAATGGATGGAGGGTGGGAAAGTGGGGAGGAGAGATTTGAAATGAGGCCAGATCACAAGTGGTGACCGTGGTATAGAGGCTGGTGTTAATGCTAACTGCCATGGGGCACTATGGTGGGTTTACTCAGGTGGTGACATAATCCAGCTGATGTTTTAAAAAGACAATGGCTACTGAGTACAAACTGGTCCTGGCCGCTAGGAGGAATGAGACCACGAGTTACATCAGGGAATGAATAAAAGAATTCATCAAAAGTGCCAAGAATGAAGGGCAAGCCACAGTGGGCTTGCACCTATCTCTAGCAAGTGTCAAAAGCTTGGGAGAAGACAAGAAGGAGATGGCCATCAGGACTGAGGACTGGGAAATGGCAAGGAAGACATGACTGGGAACTGGCAATGAGGGGTGAGAGATTTAAATATGCTCATGAAAACTCGCCAAGGCAGCAAAAACCAGTGTCGCAGACTGGGACAGTGACACATGGGCAAAAATAGCGTAGCAGAGCCTAGAAAATTTTGTTCCTTCACAGGTATAGGTGATAACAAATACATGCATCCCCAACCTCATACATTGCTCTGTAAGTACTCATGGAATGAGTTTCATTGATAAGAGATAACGTACATACAGAACTACAAACAGACTAGAAGATATTGCTGTTGTGATATCATGACTTTGAGGAAACGGTACAGCAGAGCCTATCCTGGCTCTGGGAGCTCCTTTCTGCTTTGTAGATATTCTTCCACTGCAGAAGTGATCTATCTGTTACAATTCTGAGTTATTAAGTAAAGTGAGGACAAAAAGCTCAAAAGGAATGTCGGTATGAAAAAGAACACTGTCACCAAAGACATGGTAAAAAATATGCACTTACCTATAAGCATTAATATAATCTTTCCTGTGTTCCAGAAGAAAATCTCTCAGTTTGCCAATGTGAGAAATCTAAAATTAAAAAAAGAAAGTAAATGGTTTATATAGATAGCTATGTTAAACCTGTATAAAATGAATTTTTAATTAATAGACAACGGAATGCAGGCTGCAGAAAGATTGTGAAGCTACAAACTGAGTAACTTTGGTTTTGGACTCTCATAGAGTCACTAACCTCCTGAGGGCCTTGGTCTCTATCCACTGTTCCTTCTACCTCTAATTGTTATGATCTGACATTATGAAAGGATGATCTCTAAGAAGTTAGAGATTAAACAAGATAATACATGTCTGGTAACTATACAACACGTGCTCAATAAAGGTCAATTCCCTAAGGTCCTTATTGTTTTCTATCTAAAATTTTACAGATGACTATTCCTTCTTTCAAGTGTTCTAAGGTTGAAGCTATCAGGTTTACAAATAGGGCTCAGGCAGAGCAGCAGAGAAAAAGATTCAAGGACAACGATTTATCCCGACACAGCAAATTTCCATCTTCCCTATGGCCTCCTTCCATGGATGAACAAAAGGAACACAGAGGTATAGCTTTGCATTTGTGATGGCTGATTTCTACTGTGTATAATAAAAACCTACTCCAAAGCACCTACCATGTGTCAGATACTGTGCATGGAGCTAGGGATTCAAAAATAATTTAAAAAAATAAAAAGAGGTAGGAAGAAACCTCAGATCATAGTCGATGGGGACAAAGTATTTCCAGGAGAGAGTTATTAACTAGCCAGTGGCCTGCTCTTGTCCTCTGACCACTACTCACTCTGGCTTCCTATTTACACCCTTTGTACTCATTCCAAAACACACGTGGCTCTAGCCTTGAAAGGTCTGCTGAACTTTCATCTCTTCCATGAAAGTTTTTCTGTCAAGGCCAACTCAGACTAATTTTCACTTTGCTCTGAACTTAAAAAGACTTCTGCATACCGACAAAGGCAGAGAGAAGCTCGTCAGACTGCCACAGACCCGCGACCCCGTAAGTCACCCCCAGTCCAGCCTCACTTGCGGGGCGAAGCCCGACTGCTCCCCGCCTGCCTGGCCCCCCGCCCACCACACCAGGCTAAGCGCCCACATCAAAGCGGCCTCCATTCTCTCGGGTGGGGGTGAAAAAAAAAAAAAAAAAAGGCCGGCTTTGGGAGTGCAGGTCAGCCATCTCTGTTTGGCGCGGCTCCCTGCTGGGACGTGCTATTTGCTTACCTCGACACGGGGCACCCCAGGGCCTGCGGACTCGCCTACAATCCCACTCTCCCCGCAGATCTCTGACGGGGCTGGTAGCGTGGGGAGCCCCCGGCCAGCGTCGGGGGGGCTGGGAAGAGGAGCCCGCCCAGATCGTCTCTCCGCCACACCCTGGGCGTCGGCCACAGATAAACTCCCTCTTCCCGAGA
>NW_007726389.1:363724-435520 GCF_000696425.1 Galeopterus variegatus | reverse complement strand
AAAAAAATAAAAAAATAAAAAAATAAAAATTAATAAAAAAAAAAAAAAAAAAGACTTCTGCATACCACCCACTTGGCACTCAATTATACATGGCCATGTACTGTGACTTAACTTTTATAGACATGCTTCTTTGTGAATGATATTATGAACTACACAAGGAACTGCACAGCTTTCCCCACAGTTCTAAGGACAAGAAGCACACAAGGCGGTCAATAAATATTTGTGAAATGACCATGTCTAAATACAAAATGGTATTTACCACAAAAGAAACATTCTGGGTTTGTCTGAAGATACATCAGTAGGGATTCAGTTAAATATCCTACAAAGTTTAGATTATTATAAGTGTGGTTCAGAAAAAGTACCCTATCGCATTTTAAGACCACTATTCAAAGAAAAAAGAATTAAGTATGGCCCCAATATTGATTTATTTAATACAAAACAAACGATGATTGAGAGTCTGTCTAATATCCTGGCACTGTTCAGCATACTCGGTCTCTTTCTCCTCCCAACACCCTGTTGTGGGCACTGATTATCATTGTTCTCATTAACCAGTTTGGGAAAGTGAACCTCATAGAAGCTAAGTGACTTTTCCAAGGTTACACATTTAGTACACGGCACAGCTGAGAATCAAGCTCAGAACTGTCTGAGTCTGAATTCAGCATATTTCCCAATATACCTGCTGCCTTCCTCACGTTCTTGTTCCTATTTCCCACGTAAGCCGCTCCACGAAATATGACTTTTAAGTCCGCTGGGGAAAAAATTTAAGAGATGTGCAAGTAAGGTGTTTACCGCATCACTTACAAGATTTGACCAAACTACTCCTCTGTTTCAATACCTTTGACGGTGTCCATTCCCTTGACCCAACTCTTGCTAGGGACCCCTGCTAGGGATCAAATACCTCAACTGCCTTTAGGGGCCAGGTAAACAATAGAAATAAGTAAGGGAAGTAGATGGCTATATAGCTGATGTGACAAGGCAGATTGATTTAGTTTATGCCATTTTTACTGTTTGAAAAGTGTTTTTTGTTTGAAAACCCCCCAGCACCCCAAGTAGAAATTAGAAGTTAGAAATTATCCTGTACTTAGAAATACAGATGAAAAATTTTAAATTTTGCCTGCCTTTGCTGTTTCCCGCCTATGCTGTTCCTGGCTGATAAAACCAAGAGCTGTATCCAGATGTAACCAGACAACCTAGGGAAGGAACTGCCCTGGGGAAGTTCTTGCTGTCCCTGAGTGATTAACTGGCTTACCTTGGCTTCTGTAACCAGTTTGCATTAGGCCTTGCCAAACCCCCTCCCTCCTCATGCCAAGTGAGAGTTCATGACTATATGATAACTTTAACTATAGGACTATACGATTTTTTGCCTGTGTGACTATGTGATTTTTTGCCTTTAAAAAACCCCTCAAACTTGGACTCGGGGCTGCTTTCTTACCAGAATATCTGGGGAAGCAGTCGCCGGCCGGCTAATAAAGACCCTCCTTTTTAAATTCTCAATTGGGTGTTCTGGTTCCTTTTCTGAGCAACAGCCTCACAACATCGACCCCTGAACAATGAGGGAGTTAGGGGCACCAACCCCCAACACAGTCAAAAATACTCATATTCAACTTTTGACTTCCCCCAAACTTAACTACTAACAGTCTATGACTGACTGGAAGCCTTACTGATAAACAGTCTATTAATACATATTTTGCATGTTATATGTATTATATACAGCATTCTTACAATAAAGCTAGAAAAAAGAAAATGTTAGGAAAATCAGAAGGAAGAGAAAACTGAAAAAGGTCACTGTTTACTGACACCCAATTTACAGGAGAGATGAACTGCTCACATGGAGATGATTAGCATCACACAGCATTTTAAGAGGATACATCCAACACTTGAGCTCACCACAGTGGCCACAGGAGGTGGCTACAAAATTATCACAGTAGTACAGTATGTCCTGCAGTTAATTTTATGTGGTTATGATTTAATACTGCATCTTGACTGAGAATGGTGCCAGGAGTGATCTGCGTTTGTGTGCCTGAGTTTTGACAACTTTTTATAACAGACTTGTATATTTTATGGGAGTAAGTGATAAAATAGACCAGTACCTACATATATTTTATGTATTCATAACATACCTCACTTTCTTAATTTTTTCAGTATTTCTAGGCTATGTGGTTGTCGGGTTAGGGATCTGTAAAGCTAGATGATTACACTACTTGTTGAGTTAGGCAAATCATAACTTAAGCCAAAATGTTCCATTATTTTAGTTATGCTAAGTTTTACCATTTGTATTGTCTGGCTAGGGGTTAGGGCCCACTGACACTTCAAACCGATCGTACAGACTGGGTCACAGACCCCTTACATACCAGGCTAGGGCTACCAGACCCCTCACATGCCTGGCTGAGTCACCAGACCCCTCATGTGTCCGGCTAGGTCACCAGACCCCTCACGTGTCTGGCTGGGTCACCAGACCCCTCGCACACAGGTCCACAAGCTAGGTAACTGGGAAAGGTCCCTGGAGCTGTTGGCAGAAGACACGAGCTCAGTCCTCAGCAACAGCAGCTTACAGCAATGGTCTCCAGCAGCAGAAGCAGCAGCAGCGGTGGTGGTGGCCTCTTGGGGCATCCCAGGGGGCCTGGCAGCAAGAGCCTGCAGCAACAGCTTCCAGCAGCAGTAGTGGCCTCCCCATGCCCCACGGGCATCCCAGGGACAGGGGACACTGTGTATCAGAGCCCCTTGTCCTTTATACTTGTCTGATAACCCAGGACACCTGGGTGCACGTGCATATTTACATCAAATGATCAGCAAGATTCTGAACATCTGAGGGGCCCTGACCATTTTCCTATATCTTCCCTACATATACCCATATGGTTCCTTTCCCTAGAATGCCCTACCCACCATTCTCTCCAGGGCACTTCCTCCTCCTCGTTCAAGATTCTCTTTTCCTCCCCATATCCATTTTCCACTCCTAGCCACAGCCAGATCTCATTCCTGTAAGAAAATAATCTACTAAGTGATTCATTTTCAGAAATAATTCAGGCCCAGCCCAAAAGGTGTCTGACTGGTCCAGCCCATTCCTGGGGGGTCGCTGAATAGATAAAAGTTGTCCTTTAGATGGTAATGAGTTAATAGCCCTTTATTGTTCTCTTCATTTCGTAATATTTCTCCTTTCACAGGGTTTTGGGAGGGCCTTTTTTGCAGTCTTGTCCTGAGCCCTCAGATAAAGAAATTTCCTACAAGGGGTAGTAAATTGGGGTACTTTTAGACGTCATTGGGGAAGATTGTGCTCCCCATAGTACTCTCAGCCAATGAGGAGGCAGGGTCGGGGACTTGCGCACTAGGAAATAAATTGCTTGTTACAGCCCTTTTCCATGTGCCTGCCCATCAGACACCCAAACCTTGCAAGGCTGTAATTAAAGTCTCACTTCGCTGTACCTCGTGTCTCCATGTCCGTCCCTTAGCCTTTGACGGGTAAGGGTGTTTCTCCCAATTTCCTCATAAAATGCTGCATGTGAATTTATTTCAGCACCTACTCTTTCGTGATGACCACAATGACTAGTTCACAGATTGATTTCCCTTCACCAGACTGCAGGCTCCTAGAGGGTAGATAGCCTGCTCTCTTTCCCCAAAGCTTATCAGTCACAGTTCCTGGTGCAAAGTAGAGCTTAATTTTTATTTTTTTAATTTATTTTTTACTAAATATTGAATAAATAGTGGGTACTGAATAATCCCGGAAAGATAATACCTACTGTGGTAGGCAGAATAATGCTTTCCCGGCCTGGCCTCCCCTCCCCAGCAAGATGTCCAACTCCTCATCCCTATAACCTGTGAATACATTACATGGCAAAGGAGAATTAATGTAGCAGATGAATTAAAGTTCTGATCAGTTGACCTTAAAATAGGGAGATTATCCTGGATTATGCACATAAGCCCAATGTAATCACAAGGGTCTTTAAATATGAAAAAGGGAAGCAGAGGAGAGAGTCAGAGTGATGTGTTGTGAGAAACATTCAGTCCAACCTTTCTGGCTTTGAAGATGGAGGAAGAGAACCAAGGAATGTGTGCAATGTCTAGAAACTGGAAAGAGCAAGATAATGGATTCTCCCCTAGAGCCTCCAGAATAGAACACAGTCCTGCCGACACCTTGATTTTTACCCAGGAGTTCAATTATGGACTTCTGACCTATAGGACTATAAGATAATAAATCTGTGTTGTTCTAAGCCACAAGTTTGTGATAATTTGTTACTGCAGAAATAAGAAACTAATACACCTACTTAGAGCTTAATATTCATAACAGTTTTTTTTAGGAGTCATAAAGTTATCCATAAAAAGTTTAAACAGGTCCAAAGGAATCTACTACACAGGCTAGATCCAGCCACCCACCCCTTTACTACATCCCCCACTTTTAGCCAGTTCTAGGCTGTAAGGATGGAACAGCACATGGGGATGAGTGCCAGAAGCAAGAAGGCCCCACAGGCACCTCACAAAAACATAATTATGAGAGGTTTCAGCTAAAGCATAACAAATGTGATCCCAATTTCATATGCTCTGTAACGGCAAATTTCTATAAAAGGAGTTTATTAAAACAGAGTGAAGCTTGTTCAGGATTAAATGGAATTCTTGATAAGTTAAGAGGTGCTAAGTAACTGCTGACTTAATAATAACATCAGTATAATAACTCAATGCTGAACACAATGTATAAAATAATACTTTAGATGCAAAGAATGAAAATAAATAAAGGAGCATTAAGATTTCCTTAGGCATTTGAGAGCTCTAAAATTTCTATTAGATTCCTAAAAAAACAGAACATGACACACACACACACACACACACACACACACACACACACACACACACACACACACAAATCATGAAAAATCAATAGGTCATTTATTTATTTAAATGGCCACACTTATGTCTCCAAATAGCATCATATGATAGGGTTATCTTGTAAAGAGTGATGTGACAGTTTAATCACATGACTACCATCATCTTTATAAAAATTCTTGGCCAAGCTCTGGTCTGTTTACTGTTAGGTTTAGTCCTGTTTTTGAGAATAAACTGCCAAAGACAGCATGTTATATTTCATACAATTCTGATATGCCCATTACACTTTCAAATTTTTAAAGAGGTTAAGTAGTAGTATGCTTTGGATTTTCAATGTTTCCACATATAGTGCTAATTTTAAGAGTCACTTACATGGAAGAGTAGGAATATGCATATACCTAAAGGGAGTGCCTCCTACTGCTAGATGGAGAAAGGCCATTCCAGTGCCAAGTTTGATAAGGAAATCAGAGTAAAATGAACGTACATTTGCCCTTTAAGGATCTAAAACTAGTGTTAATTTCTTATAGTCTTGATAGCACTGAATGACATGAGGGAAATGGGGAGGGAAAAGGATCCTGAGAGGAAGGAAGGGATCATTGGTGAAGTCTCTGTGGGACCAGGTGGGTGACAAGATGTTAAGAAATAAAAACAGGGAGTGCTTTGGGAGCCGAACCCACGTTGTGAGGCATTTCAAAGGCCTGGGCAGCAGGAGTGACACACCATTTTTACTGCTCCGTGCCTTTGTGACCGCTCTTTCTCTGCCTCCTTTATCACAGCCCCATTCCACCCAAAGAACCCCCGCTCATCCTTCCAGGTTTGGCTTCAATGTCATCTCCTCTATGAAGCCTTCCCTAACACCTCCCTCCATATTTGACAGATATGTGTTTGCGCTTTCCATTTTATATTAGAAGTATTTAGCTGTGACCCCCACTAGACTTCAATTAAGTTCCTCGAGGTCAGGATTCATTTTTGCATCCACAGAAGTGCCTAGATATTGAAAAGGGGGAAGGAGGGGAAAAAAGGGGACAGGTGGAATCCAATAGAAAAGACTTCAAGATCTGATAAATCCTGATGTACTAGTTGGATCAAAAAGGAATGATATTAAGGAATTATAATGAATTTTCTTAGGTGTGGTAATGGTATCGTATATGATGATCGTGTTTTTATCTTTTTGTTTTTAGAATCCTCATCTATCTTTTAGAGATAATATACTGAACAACTTACAAATAAAATGAAAGAATACCCAGGATTTGCTTTAAAACAAGACAAGGGGAGGTAATAGATGAAACAGGATCACTATGAGTTAATAATTGTTGAAGATGGATACATGTGTACTTGGGGGTTCCTTATATTATTCTGTCTACTTTAGCATATATTTGAAATCTTCTATAATAAAACGTTATTTTGAAAAAACCTCCCATTTAGTACTTTCTTCTTTTAATATTTTTAATCATTTTGAAGTATCAAACTAGTAATAACCACAATTAAACCAACAACCATATCCCCCAAATCTCTAGCCACTTTATTCCTAAGTACTTGCAATCTTTGCTTAAGTTCCATTTGAAAGGGCGCACGGACCCGAGCTGACAGTTCACCAGAGAAGTTCCACTTTATTCAAGGACTGCGCGTACATTTATAGGGAGCTGCGTTCTGGGTTTGGATAGGGGGTGGACGGGGCGGTAGCCGATTGGATGGGGCTGGGCAGGAGGTGAGCCTTGACCTGTGACTGGCTGAGGTTTGGCGCGGGTGGGCTTGGGTGTTGGCACCGGCGGGCTTGTTTACTGCGGAGAAGAATCTGGAAGGGCGCCATATTGCTAGGGAATGCTTTCCCCCTCCCCCTCCACTTGAGTGCCCACGGTGTCCGTACACCATTTAACAGGATCAACACCACTTAAAAACAATCAACAACAAAACCTTCATTCAGAGTTTACTCTGAGCCAGGCAGTATTCCAAGAACTCTCCACACCTTAGCTCATCAGCTTCTCCCAGCAACCCCTTGGAGGTAGTAATATTATCATGCCTGTTGTGCAGGTGAGAAACTGAGTCAGAAAGAGGATAAGTGATTTGCTCAGGGACACATAGGTTGAAGCCTGAATTGAACCCAGGCTTGAGTTCTTAACTATCAAATTTAAACACAGATTCTGGACAGGTCACAACATAGTTTTCCAATATTTTACACACAATGAGGATGACTGGGAACTGAGGTCAGTGCAAGTGAGCGACATCAAGCTGTTCTTTTCTTCTTGCATATACATTCAACCATGCACTACACACTTGATTTTACCCAACAGTGGCCCCTACTTACTGAGCACCAGCCATGTGTGTGCCAGTCAATGCATAAACTGCTCCACATGTGCTCTGTTACTTCTGCCCTCCCCCCTTACACTCATATGAATTAGCCATTACTTTCCCCACCCCCACTTAATAAACATGGAAACTGAGGCCCACTCAAGGTCACAAGGCTAATAAGAGGCAGAACTGGGAATAATCTTCATGAGTCTACATGACTCAAAGCCTATGCTGTTTATTCTATACTATACTGTCAAATGACTAATAAACTACTAATATTTAGCTTAACTAAGTTTTTCTCTTCACAGAAATAAATATAAGCTGGGCTTCATGTAAGAGTATTTGTGTATGTTGATTTAAAAAACTTTTTAAACCACATTGGATACAGAAAGATCTGCAAGGAAGTTTTTACCAGCTGCAGCTGTCTCCTCTGAAGTCAGTATTGTTCCTTGCATTCTGCAACATGGGAGGCTTAGAATTGGCAAGACACAGGAATGTTGAAAGGAAGGTGCACAAATATAAGGGTACTTCAAAAAGTGCATGGAAACACTCGTATTATCTTTTAATTCTATTTTTCCACAAACTTTGTGAAGTACCCTTGTATGAGCAAGGAAACAGGGTGGTCAGAGAGACTGGCAAAACAATGGCGACAAGCTCATTTTGAGTATCAAGGTTGGCCAGCTAGCTCATTTGGTTAGGAGCATGTGCTGATAACACCAAGGTCCAGGGCTTGATCCCTGTACTGACCAGCTGCCAAAAACAAACAAAAAAAATCACATTTTTGAGTATCCATCATCAAGCCACCTCAAACACAGTTTAAATAAGTAATGAAAGCAAAGTCTGGGATTGGTTTTCCACCACCTATTTGAGCTAATCTGCCTTTAACCCTTTAACTTGGGATAGGGTACAGGGCAGAGGAGAAACTCTGGGCAAAAGACTCTATGTGGGGTTTGGATAAATCAAGGCAGACGAGATAGATGGGAAAGAAATCCAGGGAGCTGGCCAAGATTCTTGAGTTCTAATCCCTGCTTTGCCCTTTCCTCATGCTTTGTGGGAGGGACTTCAGCTAGACCAGAATTCCTGGCTTACCTCCTAACCCTTACTCTTCTCAGTGGGAAGAGAAGTGCCTCACCCCACTTACAATCTCGAGAAAGGAAGGAGCATGCTGCCCTTTCTCCTTCTCTTTTCAGATCAGTCCGCCAGAGAGAGAGTATATTCTGGCCCGTGCTCCACCCTTCTTTGGCCATAAATCAAAAGCCAGGTCCTCCACTTGGCTTTTTCTTGTTCTGACTCCTGTATTTTTCTTTCAGGTAGTTCCAATACTGGGCAGGGAAGAGAGGGAAATATTTTATAAGCTCTCCTAAACCTTCAACCTCTGCCAAGTGAAATTTTGAGCAAGTTGCTTAATCTCCCTGAGCTTCACTATAAAGAGAAGGAGGTATAAATTATTTTTTAAAAATAGTAGTAGCGAAAGTTAATAGTCAACTTTTACTGAGTACATACTATGTGGCAGGCACCAATCCAAATACTATGTATCCATTATCTCATTTACTACTTCTAACAACCCTATGAGGAAAATACCATTATTATCCCATTTTACAGTTGAGAAGACACTGAAGTAATATATTCCATACAAATGGTTCGAAATATCTGGAAGACTATATGACTCTAAAGCTAAGTGCCTGTGTGCCTTCAGCCTCCTCAAGTCTACCCACAAAGATGACCCTGCTGTCCCATCTGAGCAAGACAAACTCTGCGGGTGGCTTTTACCAGAAATGTAGACGGGACATATTGATATCAAACTTGTTCAGGTGAAAGGCACTGTGTACAGCTATGAGACAGCACAAAGCTAACAGCCACACTCCAGGATCAGCCAGGGTCTGGCTTCTTCAGTAGGCTGGTACTCAGCCAAATAAGTTATTTAAACTCCATTCTAAAACTACAGTAATTCATCTGACTCATCCCTTTCTCTCTTCAAAGATAAACTGAGTTCACTTTTAACTGGCTCTATTTTAACAAGGCTAGTTCCCAAAATCCTCAATTCTCCATACAATCCATCTACCATAAAAGCAAATTGACTACAAAACAGTAGTAGTGTGGTCCCTATATTAGATGTATTTGACAGGAAAAAAAAGACTCTCACATTACCTGTTCTTATACACATAATGGTTTTACTAGGAGAGACCAAACAAAAACCAAAAAACCTCCCTATGTGTGAATCTGTGAAGACCTGTGGGTGAATCTGCACTCTGACACGGACTCATCACCAGGGGCTGACACGAATGGTTTTCCCACAAACATATCGTTGAGTGAGGAAGAATTGGGGCAAACCTGAGGTTGCCCAAAGCAGGTACTGTATGATCCATTTATATGAAATACATGAAATACATACCTAAAGCTGTATATATGCACAGACAGGAATCTAAAAGACTGCTCATTAAAATACTAATGGCTGTCAGGGTGGTAAGATTTGGAGACTTTGCTTTCTTAATACTTTTTGCACTTTAAATTTTTTCTAAGTTGTATATATAATCTTTGTAATCAGACAAAAATGTTTTTAAACAAACAAAAAACAGTAAGCCTTCCCACATACTTCCTTGACTAAAACTACACAATGACTTCCCCATTTCCTCCAGGATCAAGTCCAATTCCTTGAGCACAAGGCTCTCCAGTGCCCCATACCCTGCTACCTTCTCCACATTCAAATGCCCCCTATGCCCCTTCTCAATCCTAGTCTTCTGACTTACTGCTATTCATAAAACTCTGTTCAGGTGTCACACCTCCTCAAAGTCTTCTCTGTCACTTCCAGGCCAGATTTTTTAATTGTTTTCTATCTGATATAAGTTGCTCAGGCATAGGCCTAGCCCAGAGGGGTTCCTCAATAATTATTTAACACTCCACATTGAATTGATTTTCTATCTCCTTCAAGAATTAACAGGGTAAAATAAACTCCATAGTAGGTACACTACACACTTTCCATTATCCACTAGATGGCAACACAAGTATTATAGCAGTAGTAATAGGAACTCTCAAAAATATCACCATTTTTTCCCCAAGTGCTTAAAAAGTTTCTCTGGTTCTTTCTCTTTGATCTGGAATCAAAAATTAGAAAAAGTTAACTGTTCTATGCAGGCTGAGGCTTAAATGAAATTGTTTTTAAACATACATGTGCACTTTAGGTGAGCCCAGGAAGATATTAGAGTACTGACTATAGGCAGATTCGACACAAAGGACTCTCCGGACCACGGCTGCCATCTGCTATCCCAAGCGGCAAGCCCAGCTATGTTTATAAGTGTCACCCACAGAACAGCCTCGCTAGTTGCTGCTTCGTGGGTGTTTTGTAAATTACCCAAAGCAAGATAAACTGTAAAACAAAAACCTGGTAGAAAACAGTGGGATTCTTCTCAAAGAATGACTGCATTTTAACTGTAGGGAGAGTTCAAAGCAGCCCACAAGTGTCCTTTGCTGATCACAGGAGTGGTTTGACTTGCAACAGCCCCCACCCCCTTCCCCAGGATGATAGGAATTCCGTTCTGCTGGCACTCAGAACACTTCCAACAAAGACCTGATTGATTATGAAACACTAAGAACCGATTTGCATAATTTGCCTCTGCAAGAAACAAGCATTGTTCAAGATTAAAAGGACTCCAGTAGGTCCCTCTGGCATATTGTAAAAAGTTCCCTGTAACACAAAATCATTATTTTTCTTCATTCAATCAGTGGACACAGCTTGCTGTTCAGCTGAGTATGCAGCCAAAGGCACAGCCAGAACAACCACTGTTGTGTAAATGTTTGCCAACTATGGATAAGCTAAAATGATTTTTCATAAGGATCATGTTCCCAAGTTTAATTTGAAGCTGACTGACTAAATTCTGAATCTACTCCCTTCATTCTTAATTGAAAAATGCACCAATGCCAATTACTAAAAGTCTAAGCTAAAAGTTCAGAACTAACATACCTCTGGAGTACACTGACCCTGCTGAAGTCACAGTGGGGGTTGTCTGAATCCTACCCCCATACAAGAGAAGATCCCCAGTGACTAGTCACCCACAAAAGATCCTGGCATGGCCAGATATTCCACTGTGCTCTGGGCCACAGCAGTGAGTCTGTTAAGAGACTACATACACAAGCTGTTCCTTTCTTGCTTTCGCTTTCCCTTTCAGCAATTGTTTTAGTAAGCCAGTCCTGTGGGCTGAGGCAGCGACTGAGCAAGACAATGCTGATTCTCCTCAGGACCCACCCCAACCACCCGTCTTTGATTCCAGACCTATAACTAGACTCAAGGCCCAGCAGCCCCTAAAGGTGAGGTATAACGTGTGACCTATGAGGAAGTGCATTACACTTCAAAAGAACTGAATGAGTTTTCTACTTCATACAAGCAGAAAACAGAATATGTTTGGAAATGGTTATTAAGAGTGTGGGATAATGGTGGAAGGGACATAAAATTGGATTAGGCTGAATTTGTTGATAAAGGTCCACTGAGCTGAGATTCTGCACTTAATGTTGTAGCTTGGGAAGTTAAGAAAGGTGCTAACAGTTTGGTTGGTTGGTTGACTGAAATATGGATCAAAAGACGGCCCACCATGAGTGAGTTAGAGATATCCTATCTATCTCCCATGGTTAACTGCAGAGGAAGGGATTCAAAGGCTTAGGGAGATTGGAATGCTAGAATGGATTTGTCACATAAAACCTACTCACCCACACTGGGAGGCTGCAGAAAACACACCTTTTACCCATACCTTGAGAAACAGATTTGTGAGGGGAGCCCCAGCATCCCTGAAGAACTCTGTGATTGTTCTTCTCTGTAGATTGGACCTTGCAGTGGGAACCACAGTGAAGCAACTGGAACACTTAAATGCAATGGGATTAATTGGATCGTGGGGTGGCAGGGGCCAGGTGGCAGCACTCAATTGACAAAGGAAAGGTGGTCATAGTTACCATAATGGACAGCAGAGGCAAAGCAACAATCAGAATAGTCTGACTCGTGTAGATCTATGGCACTGGCTAGTTAATCATGGTGTTCTTATAAGTCAAATAGATAAGAAGCCTACTAAATTCTTGATCTGTATAAGCAGAAAACTTCTATGTCAAGTGAACAAAAGTCTAACTCGAAACATAAAAACAGAGCCATGGCCCCTCAATCAATTCCCCTAATAAATCTCTCACACACTTATATCCTATTGATTCTGTCTCTCTAGAGAACCCTGAGTAATACAGATTTTGGTACCAGGAGTCCTATCACTTTGCCCCTCAATGAATGCAGGGACCTGGAGGGGTGGCAGTCGCAGCTTCTGGCCACGCTCTTCTCCAGTCCTCACCAAGCTCCTGTGGCTCTTTCTGTCCTCCCCTGAAGCACTAGCCTCTCTTGACTTCCACAACACCACTCTCTTGAGGTCTCTTCTGAAACCTCTGACAACTCTTCTTTGTCTTCGTTCATTCCCTCTCTGCCCTTGTTAACCTCTGAAACTCACTTCTAAATTCTGCTCTTTTCTTTATACATTCTTGCTAAGACCATTCAGTCCAATCCACAGCTTTATTTACTATCTACATACAATGTCCACCCAGCCCTGCCTCCCTCCCGTGCTCCAGCTGAGTGCAGCCAACTGTCTCCTGGACACTGCATGTCCCACTGCATGTCCCACTGGTGCCTCTGAAGCAACATGTCCCAACAGTATGCTCATGTAACTACTCACACTCCGTCCTGTCCCTATTGCCTCAAAGAGAAAGCCTTGATCCTCTCTTTCTGGATTTCCCAAGTCAGAAAATCTCAGGTCAGTTTAGCCTCTTCCTTCTTTTTCATCCCACAAATGAAAGTGGTCAGCCAGTCCCGTCCACTCACCTTGTTAAACATCAGCCAAAGGAACCAGCCCCAGCTTCTCCCCTGCATTTCCTGCACACACCCGGCCTGCCAGACCACAGAGTCTTTCCCTAAGCCAGCCTCCTCTTTTCTGCCTCTGCAGTCTGGTTCCCACTCTTCTCTCTGCCTGGAATGCCTTCTTTCCCATTGGCCAACTTCTACTCAAATGTGCTGGGGCCCAAGGAGGTTTTAAAATACAGCATTCTGGGTTCACTTCCCACCTTCTCTGCATGAAGCCTTCCTTGAGGCACACTCTAAGCATCTGATAAATGTTAGTTGAATTTATGAAGCTCTCTATCCCATCAGTCTGGAAACCTCATTAGAAAAAAATACATGAGGCTATCTTGATCTAAGGAAAATTAGGAAAATTGTAACCCAATGGCTAAATAACCTTTTCTGGATTTTTGTTGAGAAAAATACCAATCTTACTTGACTGCAGGTTCCAGAATCCAGCATATGTTTTTTAAGAGACAGAGAGACAGAGAAAACATGTGCAGGAAAGAGGAGATAGATTTTTCTAGTTCCACCCTTTCATCCTAACTTCATAGAGTCTTGAGTAGCAGACAATAGGCCTGGTTAAACAAAAGGGACAAGGGTGATTAACACTAGGTGGATGAATCTGGTGGTCTAATTTCTGATAATAACAACTGACTTACTAACAACCTGAAAAGTATTGCTTTCTTTCTAATATTAAGCCCTTATCCTTTAAAGAAACTCAGAAATTTAAAAAAAAAAATCCTAGATTCTTAGTGTTAAAGACATAATGAAAGAACTCATGACTTAATTTCAAAAGTTGAATAGCACCATACAGTGCTTAAATAACCCATGAAGCTCAATGCGGCTTCCATTTTAAAACAGGCCTAGGACACTTCAACCTGAAGAAAAGACAGATGCCTATCACGCACTCAACTCTTCCTCCTCACTCCTTCAGTCCCCAAATTTCTCTGTATAATTTTAATCTAATTAAACGTTTTCATTCCCCTTCTGCTAATTCCCCAAACTGCATTTGTTTGGCATTGCTTAACATACTTCCTCTATTTCCTAGTTTATTTGACCTTTCTATTTGCCTAGTACATGCTAGATGATACACAGAGTACAAAGCAAGTGACTGTTTCCCTGCCTGGATTCTCAAGACTAGCAAGGGTCTAGAAGAGACCTACTTTACTTGAAGAGCAGCATGGTAGGGAGCCCACGGCCTCTCCAGATCGTACATTCTACTTCAAACAGTACAAAGTTCTTTTTATTCTGAACTGACTTCAGCTTTTGTGTCCCCCTCACCTGAGTCTTCCCTATTCTCTAAGCTAAACATTCCCAATCTCTCAAGAACTCTTTACATGAAATACATTTATGGCTTCTGGCCCTGCTTATTGCCTCTGAATGTATCATTTCACGGGCTTCACGAATCAAATGTGGTTCCCAGAATGGTCTCAATGGTCTGTATGTCCAGCAGGAAGGGCAGAGGAAAGTAGAACCACTGCCTCCTTTTTTCCAGACTCTGGGCTTCTATTAATGCCGCTTAAGAGCACACTCACTTTCATGTCACTGAGTTAAGTTGACTTCACATCAACTAAAATGATTTTTTCCATGAGTGCTACTGATAAACTAGGTCTTCGATATATTCATGTTTTTTCCTGGCTTCCTGTTGTTTGCAATTCTGATCATTCTGCCATTACAGACATCTGTAACTAGAAAGCATCAATTAAAAAGACGGGATGAAAATGAGGCTGGAAAAAGAAGCGTGGAGCCATAAACCCCTCCCAGGACAACCACCTCAACCAGTCACGGATACCCTAATAGTCCATTTTAAAAAATGTTTCCTCCACAAAAATATCATGGAGAGACTTTGCTAACTACTGCCTTCTGGAATCAAATATTCTCCTCTATCTCCCTAGCAATCCAATCCCAAAGTACACAGTTAGGCTTGGAGGGCATGGCTCAGGCTTCATGAATCAATGCTGCTTAATAACCACTACTTTCTTTTCTGCGTGCTTGGAAACTTTTCTTTCATTTGTTCACTTGACAAATATATAAGACCAGGAATGGCCCAAGCACATTAAAGAAGGTAAGAAAGGAGAGGAAGGAAAGTGGGAGGACAGAACAGGGAGTTCCAGCACAAAGATCTGACATGGCTTCCTGCTGCTTTGCAGATCCAGTCCAAACCCTGTCAGGTCACAAGGCTGTGTGAGGGAAGTAGTATGCACACGTGTGGCATTCTTCCCAGTCTCAGAGATGCGAAGGGTGGTCTATGGAGTCAGACAGACAGATCCCAGCTCTGCCACTTACTAGTGATGTGGCCTTGTGCCAGTTACTTAACCTTTTCAAGCCTTCACCTCTGAGATATAAACTTGAGACAGCAATAACACTGAAGGTGGACTACAAGTCGTTAATGAAGATTATGTCTGTAAAGAATCTGCCACTGGGGCTGACACACAGTAGATGCTCATTCTTTCTAAGTTTTCATCTCCTCCTTCCCCTCATCACTGTCTGAGTATCACCCATGAGGCAAGCTGCAGCCTTTGGCAAGCTAACTTTACTGCATAGGATGAAAAGCACACATACACAATTCAGACAACACTTAAAAAAGGCCAAATTGGATTCCACCATACGCTCTTGCAGTAAGATCAAAGCAGCTCGTTTTCCTCCAGTGTGGGAATAGATTGCTGTTTCTTCAGTGTGCACCAGAGGAAGCGGCCAGTTTGAGTTTAGGAGTCATGACAAGAGCAAAATGAATATTTTTAGATGCCAGGATCACAGGCAGTGAGGCAAGATAGTCTTTCTAGAAGAGGCCATAGGGAAGTAAACCCAACAAAGGGAACAATACATTCACAAGCCTGGCTTCCCCTTGCCCACCCCCTGCCCCATGTGCTGAACATGCAGCCTGCCCCTGCCCTGAGCCCCACCTTATTCTCCCCCATGTCTTTCCTCCTCCACAGAACGGTCTTCTGATTCACCACACTTTTCCTGGGACTGCTGCTGATAGCTGAACTCCGTGGGCAGCCTATATCCCTTTTGCTCTCTTGGAAGCAGAAGGAGTGGTGGCCGGTCAGCGCTCAGGAACAGAGCAGGGACACCGCCTCCAGGTGCACAGTGACTCTGAGCCAGTTCTCTCACCTCAAGTCACTACTCTGTGTCATGATTCCTTACCTGAATGCCATGAAGATCAGACAGAAAGATCCCCGAGGTTCTTTCCAGCTCACAAATTCCAAGATAATTTTTTAGTGTTTGATCAGCTTGAAAGCTCTGACCAAACCCTGTTACTTTCTTTCTACTCCTTCTAAGCTTTCCAAAGTTTCTACCATGATTCTAAGGTTCTATGTACATGGGATTCTCATTTACTAAGGTTATCTGGCTTAGGTCAACTCAGCTATAGAACTTTGGAAAGTCTAGTTGTAAGAAATTAGAAATATTATAATCATTCACTTGTTAAGAATGCATAAGTTGATAAATAAATAAATAAATAAATTTTTTTTAAATTAAAAAAAATGTATAAGTAAAACAGACAAAAGAATTACCTTGACAATTTCTAATAGGCAACTAATTTGGACATATTATAAATGTTTTGGAGTGAACATGCAACATAAATGATAATAGCAAATACTTATACAGTATTTACTATATGCCAGGAATTTTAAGGGCTTTTTATGGATTACTCCATTTAGTCCTCATTACTACCTTATGAGGTTGGTACCATTATTATTACCATTTTAGAGATGAGAGAGATTAAGTAACTGGCTCAAGGTCTCACTGGTAAGTAATCAGTACTTGAAATCAGGGGGTCTATTCCAGAGCCTGTATGCTTAGTTTTTCCTTGCTCTTGAATTCTTCAGAACCTTGAGAAGAGGGACAAGAGGAAAAACATTCCACTTATATTTGAGTTCCTCAAATTAATATCTCAGCTCTATCCTTAAAATTATTTATATCTTAAAAAACTGATAGTATAAAATTCAAATTTGAGTTTTACTTTCTAGGAGGGAATTATATTTTTAATTTCTCCAGTGACCTTATAAAAAGTCATGAACATCGAAAGGATAGTTCTTATTTTAGAGCACAGATGCCTTTGAGACCCTCACAAAAGCTATGCATCTGATCTCTTCCCTTTAAAAAAAAAAAAATGAATATGCACACAGCCACAAAAAACTTCCTGCCTATCATTTTGAGATTTGGAGGCTCTTGGTTCACTAGAACTCAGGTTAAGAATTTCTGGTCATGGGCCAGCCCGGTGGCGCACTGGATAGTGCGCCGCTTGGGAAGCGCGGCGGCGCTCCCGCCCGAGTGTTCGGATCCCACATACAGACCGGTTCCCGCTCACTGGCTGAGCAAGGCGCGGGAGCAACACCGAGGGTTGTGATCCCGTTGCCGGTCCCCGGTCCGGTACGGGGGCAACACTGAGGGTTGCGATCCGTTGCCGGACACGGAAAAAAAAAAAAAAAAAAAAAAAAAAAAGAATTTCTGGTCACAAACATAGTTCAATGCACACACATACACACAGGAGGGTACAACCTTTCTGTTAACATCATCTGCATAAGGAAGAACTTTCCAGTTCAGCACTGGGAGACAGCTGCCAGCCATCAGTGGTGGTGGTGGAGTTTGTCTACATGGTCACACCAACCATTCACAGGGATTGGTGGAGGCAGCAGGGGCCCTGGGGCCTGCAGGTGTGGGGAAAGACTTTGTGCACTGTGAGAACATCTGCCTTACAACGCACAGACAGGGGGAGAGATAATCATCATCATCATAAATCCTTACAAATATTTAGTGTTTACTATGTGTCAGGCACTGTATTAAGCCTGTCATACAGATTATCTCATTTAATCCTCACAACAGATGAAAAAACATAGGAGGAAACTTGCCCAAGGTCATACAGCTAGCAAGTCAAAAAGCCAGGGTCCATACTCTAGAACAGACTCCAAAACTGGGCTACCGAGGATAAAATTGGAGCTGAAGAACCAAACCAAGGAGGAGTTATCATGTAGTCTTCTATATCCTCCCACACGCCCAACTCATTAAAACAAACCCATCTATTTTATTTATCAGTCTCTTCCAAAGCATTTGCTAAATGTTTTCTAAATTCTTCCAATCTGTGACAGAAAATACTAGGAAAATAAACACATTCATACTCCACTATAGCACATTCCACAGTGAATATGTTCACTCCCTTTTGTGGTAAAGAATTAAAAGACGTAAAAAAATTAAGTCCAAAAGGAACTGTGTCTTGTTCATTTTGGATTCCCAAAGCCTGGCACAGTTCCTAGCTCAACAAATATCTAGGAACATTCAACAGATGAATGAGTGATACCTTTTATCAAGAATCTGTCATTCTAAAATAAACATCAAGGAAAGCTATACCTAAAAACTGGTGGTTATGATGTGTTAAAGTTTTTTTAATATGATATTTTTCCATATGGTTTTTGCAAATATTTTAGTATACACACCAAAGGCACAAACTCTCTATGACAAGCAGTCAACAATTTATGTCCTACATTTTATCATGAGCAGCAACTCCTCCTCTCATGAGGTGAACAGATTAGCAGTACAGTATAGTTTGTGGCAACAAACAGGTTCTATCCCAAGGTAGTCTCTTATTACTGAGGTTAAACATAAGCATTCAAAAACATGAAATCCCCAAAGACTGAACACTTCCCCAATAAAAAACCTTTTTGTTTGAACTATAATCTCAGCAATAAGGAAACAATGTTTGTGAAGATGGCAAGGATCAGCCGATATCCCTGTAAAAAGTAAAAAAACCACAAATGCAACTGACATATCACGACTGCTCCCAACCTCATTTTCCCGGAATCCTAGCCCTGGGTTAAAATTATGTGCTAGGAACAGCATAAAAACTCACTTATTTACAAGCCAAGGGCAAGAGTTACACCAATGTAGGACTCCTTCTCTAAATCTTCTACTCAGTGCAGCACGCACAGGTTCCACCCGCTAGGTGGTGCTCTCTACCACGCTGTTCCCTGAACAGTACAATACATCAAAATGACAACGGCCTGGTTTTAAGATGATTTCTCTCTTGAGGATATACATTTGGTTTAAGTTTCCACTGAAAAGTTAAAGTTCTTAAGGTAGGTCATGCAGATCAATTGCTCCTGTAATCTGAAACTCAAAAGAGCAAGTAATATCTAAACAAGGGGAGGGGGTGGCTCTGAGCTTATAAGGGTCTCTAAAAGCCAGGAGACAGTCAGCCTGGCTACCTCTAATCTCACCATCAAAACTGTTACCTTGTTCAGTTCTGCTTCACATCAGCAAAGAGAATAGCAAGTGATACAAAGGGAGAACATACAATTTACACACTGCTTGACAGATGCCAATAACTTACACTCAACAGAAAACACTGCTTTGATAACACTCAAATCCCCAAAATGAGCTCTGTTAAACTCATTTTTTCTTTCAGTAATGTTCATTTTATTGTGAAGCTCTGAGAAAGAAGGTTTGGGTAACAAGATACACAGCCTTTCTTCCAAAGACATCTTTCAACTGACTGAATGGAAATAAAATGCAGAGTATGCTGGCCTCTACCAATAACACAAATGTGCATATTCCAAGCAAAATCCAGGGCCTTGTTGCCTTGTTTCATAATTCACTGTCCTCAAAAAATATAGATTCCTTTCCCCCATTACGGTCTTCTTTGGAGTAAACAAGGCATGAAACTTAAAGTACTTCAGTATACTCACAGAAAAAAAAAAGTCAGAAAATATTATTTCAAGGAATAAGTTACAAAACATTTTAACATCGTCTTTGCTTGAAAAATAGGAATGCGTTAACATGAAAACATTATGCTAAGTCAAAGAAGACAGTCAGAAAGGACCCTATATTATGATGATGAATAGGCAAATCCATAGAGACAGAAAGTAAATTAGTGATGGGCTAGGGCTGGGGAGCGGGTGTTGGAAGGAAATGCGCTAACGGGCGCAGGGTTTCTTTTGGGGATGATGAAAATGTTCTAAAATTGATTGTGGTGATGTTCACACAATTCTGAATATACTAAAAACCCTTAAATTGTTCACTTTAAAAAAAAAAAAGAAAAATAGGAATGCGTAAAAATTAATGGTTTCTAGAATTTAAAGAAACTGTAGCAAATTGCCAACTGCTAAGTTTTAAAAAATGAGGACTCACCTGATAAAAATTGTTACTTAAGTGTTCAAAACAGCATAAAAATAATTAGTTCCTAATATAACATTTGCTAGAAGAAAAAAAAAAAAGTGTGTAAAAACAACTGGAAAAATAATAGCTAGGTCCTGAACATTATAGTATAGATCTTGATTTTGAGAATCAAATTATATCTTTTCATTCTGTTTTTAAGAGTTATTGTTTTACTTGGACACAAAAAAATCTTAGGTGTTGTATTTGAATTTTATATTCAGAACTCAGTTTGAAAGCTTTAAAAGTAAAATAAGTATATACAGTTTAAATCCCTTTTTAACAGTTTTCAGATCATTTATTAGGTAAAGCATTAGAAACACCACACATATAAAAATTTCGATTTTCATCAGAGCAACAAATTTCACTTAAAATCACAAATCAATTTGTAACCAATAAAATTGTCATCAAAATGTAACACTAACTGCCAAAACAAATATACATACACTTTTAAGGGACACACATAGTTGTATACCCAAGAAGGGAAAGTAAAACTTTACAATGTTCAAGAAATCCTTCAAAACCTCTGTAGTATTAGTCAGTACCTGATCAAAGTTAGCATGAGTACTATTTTGAAAGTGCCTATATGTAACAGCTGGCAAAGTGATATCTTTCTACACTTATTAATACAGGAGAAAATGGACAAATTCCCCAAGAATTAGAATATAAGCAACTGAACATAAAATGCCAATTTGCATTGTGAGGTCTATTGTGTAACAATGAGATTAAAAACAAATTTCAGATTAAAGTTTTTAAATGTTACTTTTATTTACACACTACATTATGGTATATTTCAATAATTAAACAAACTAAAACTTTTTCCCTCTTTGTGAAATAGAGAATCTCCATATATGCTTATTTTGTAAAAAATAGTTTAAATTTTACTGGCAACTAAGTATTTTGTTTTTTAAGTGGAATCTACAAATACATACATAATTTCTGTGCCCATAATTGGAAAGAGGCATTTTGGAGAATCCTATAACAATCAATAAAGCTCTTAAAAAATAAAAATAAAAACAAAAAACTACGTCCACATTGAAGAATTCATATTTAAGCTTTATTTTAAATTATAGCCAAAGCCTTTGTTCCGAATCCACATAAATCACTGTTCATCTCTCTAAAAATAAGTTTTCAGAGAAAACATTATTAAATGTTACATCTGACTTTAATAGAGTTTCCCAATTTGCTTTTCCATGTTTATTATCAAACTCTAATCATGACTTTCCGAAACTTATTTATACTTTCACACAAACTTCCAAAGTTTTTCCAACTTAAATAAAAACCCACAAAAACTGTGGGAAATGTTTCGCTTGAAAGATAAAAGAAGATTGCTCCAAATGTACATTTGCAATAATCAGTGTTTACTTTTGTTTTTCAAACATTCAGTTTACAGCACTTTCAATATCTGCATTCAACTTAATTTTCCTGTCTCTTAAAAAAAAGGAGGGAAACTACTTTTTTACCCTCCCGCCCCCGTTTTGCTCTCAAAATATAAACTCATTTAATGCAAAGCATTCCTGGATCAGGCATATTTTAAACTACAAGCACATATAGTCTCAACAGCATTCATATTACATATGAAATGCCATTCTTTCAAAACTTCAGTCTGAACATGTTATAAATCTACTTTCACTTTTCCTAGTAAAATAAGGATGTTTTACTGTGTAAAGCCCAATCAAAATTTCAGTAAATGAAAATAGCAAAGGAAACAATACCATAATACTAACATGGGAAAGAGGGTAAGAATTTCATTAACTGAAAAAGTTGAGGTTTTTTTCCTTGAAGTGTCTCTACTATAGATTTTGCACTACATTCATTAAAATATGACAAATCTTTAACCTGGGAACAATTTACTAGTTAACATTATCTAGTGAAAGAGGAAATATATTTTAGGTAAGTAAAACACCGACAGGTATTTTTGCTGCCCTTGTTCAAAGCTATTTAGAAAACTAGGCTATCTATTTTTTTAAAATAATCATTAAAAACAGTCTAAATACTGTGATATAGTTAATCCCTAAGCCCAGTGATGCCATCCATCTAATTCTAGAGACTGAAATTTATCTCACAAAAGATAAATTTATTTCTCAAAGGGATCTAAGGCATCCATACAGTAATACAAGTTAAAGGTAATGAAACTAAAAATAAATATTTCCTGATAGAATGAACATATTTTAAAGTCTGTATGATTGACAGCAGAAAAGATTTTTTTTTTTTTTTTTTTTACCATCGAAAAAAAAGTCTCCTGACAAGAGATTCTGGTTTTAAAGTATGTCACAACCCAGTTCCCCAACCATGAATCCCAGTTCATTTTTTAAAATGAGGTCTATTTCCTGTAATTTTAGATATTTTAGAGTACAATTATTTTACATTTTTATGATGCCTTTGGGGTATCATTACAAATATTTTTATGTGTTTAAACGTAGGAAAGTAAAATTAAGTAATAGCTTCTCTTAAAGGGAGCTGTCAACTCTCTCCTGAACAAAAATCTTTGTTTTAAAGCAATCTTGAGATTTATATCCCTAGTAACCATAGAAATTAATCTTAAGCTTTAGAAAAAATTGCATAAAATGCTCTTTATTTAATTAAAATCAGAGCTCTGCTCTTAGAAATAAGGACCTTCTTTTGAACAGAAAGAATTTTCCACAGAGTAGAACTGTTTTAACTCAACGTGGCATTCTTTGTGATACATTAATCAAACACATTTAATTGACTCGAATATGTGTGAATAGAAAGTTAAATACTTTGTTAGAAAGGATTTGCTTGCGGACTTTATCCACTGAAAACTTTTCGGAAGAAAAGAAAGTGAAACACAGGATCCAAACAGTGTTTGTAGGTTATCTAAGTTTGCGCAGGAAAAGAAAGCGCCAAGAAAAGAATTTAACAGTTACAACTGGGAGAATCACTTACAGAGGAACTCACTTTGTTTTTATGAAGAAACTGAAAATATCTTCCCCATGCCTTAATATGAAGATATTTCATATAACATATCAACATATCATAACTCAAACTTCATTCTCGGGATGACTATCACTTTCTATTTCAAATGTACTGAAAAGGAGACATGCTCTGAATTTGCTTATCGCCATATGACTAAGACGTTTATTTCAGATTTAGAAACCAGTTGGCGACCTCAGGGGGAATCTACAGTGCTCTTCTGCGCCACTCTCTGCCAGAGTAGTCTGAAAAAATGGGTGCATTTGAGGGATAGTAAAGACAAACTCCTCAAACATTTTTAAAATGTCAAAGTTTTAAAGGCTTATGAAACTCAGATTCTGAGGAAATCTGTGTACAACCAAATTTGATTAACTTTCATGAGATTTAAAATTTGTAGCTTCAGGCTTTTCTCCGCATAATGAACAATTTTAAAAGTAGCCACATTCTGATTTCCATTACTATACTTTTTAAAACCTGCACATTTGGAAACAAAGATATTGCTGATCATATCGTAAAATAAATATTAAATATCTGCAATGTGCTCATATGGAATATTGTAAACCCCAAGTCAAGTCCAAGCTACAAATATTTCTGCTTACAGACAAAGTCTTTGAAGAGACCTGAATTAGGTGTTTCTCCACATAAATTTAGGTACTATGAAGAATACTAACCATTTATTATCATCTCTAAGCAACCCTACTTTGTGGAAAAAGCACAGGCATTTCCTCCCCACACTGTACATGGCTATTTTCACAATGCTGTACAGGGGAAATTTACTAAGCATTTAAGAGAATCGAGACATCTTGGTATATGTAATGAGCTTCAGAAAGGGTTAGAAAATGATGAGGAATCATACACGATAAGAATAAGTAGTTTCCACTTTATTTAATTGACACCATAGCACTTTCACCTTCGTAGTTCTAAAAACTATCCCCCATAGTCAAAAACATTTTTTATTTTTCTTTGGCTGGGGACACAGGAATCACCAATTTTGTTTCAAATGACACATCTTAATATCTTCATTGTAGGCTGCACATTTCCATAGCATATTACGTGTCAATGAATTTTCACTTTTAATTTGAATTATGGCTTCATTCCCCTCTGCTTTTAATCTTATACATGCAAGAACTTATGAAAGATACAAGAGCCCCACTTTCACTGGGAACATAAGAACTGGAAAGAGGTTCGTGAGCTTTCAACCACGCATGGTTTGCATATTTTTAACTCTTCTCCCTCTCATGCAAGAAAAATCAACAAGGTACATATACATTCTTTTCCTGTACCTCCTTAACTCCCTATCCCATGGTGGTCTGCTTTAGGATTTTATTTAACAGGCAAGGTGTTGCGCCCGCACCTCGCTCAGCCAGTGAGCGGGAACCGGTCTGTATGTGGGATCCGAACCCTCGGCGGGAGCGCCACCGTGCTCCCAAGCGGCGCACTGTAGCAGTGCGCCACCGGGCCGGCCCCTGCAAAATTGTTTTGACGGTTACATAACATACGTAAGAGTACACTGAGGTGATAGAATGCAAATGCTATGAAGTAAAATAATCACAGTAGTAAGAAAGCTAATAACCACCACAGTAGTAAGAAAGTATTTATTAACCACTGATTTGTACATGGTATAGAATGAGTTTCTGTACAAAGACTAAATCTGGATGTTTTAGTCCGTTTTGTGTTGCTTTAACAGAATACCTGAAACTGGGTAATTTATAAAGAAGAGAGGTTCATTTGGCTTACGATTCTGTGACAGCTGCATCTGACACGGGCCTCAGGCTGTTTCTACTCATGGTGGAAAAGTGGCAGGCAGCTGGCAGGTACAAGCAGATCACACGGCAAGAGGAAGCAAGAGAGAGAGAGAAGGTGCCAGGGTCTTTTTAAGCAACGAGCTCTTGCGGGAACTAATAGAGTGAGAACTCACTCATTAATCCCCCCTCCCCCAGGGACAGCATTAATCCATTCATCAGGGATCTGCCCCCATGACTCAATCAGTTTCCAACACTGCCACATTAGAGATCAAATTTCCACATGCGTTTTGGAGGGGACAACACATCCAAACTCCATCACTGGGCTCATAGTGTGCCTAGGTCAACTCACTTCTCTATGCTTCAATCCTTGCTTATAAAAAGTAGGAGTACATTCTCTGATCCCTAAGGTCTATTCCAGCTCCAAAAATTCCATGTCTTCTTAACGTTTGACTGGAAACTGAACAGCTATTTTCAAGGGATTTTTCATAGTCAAGTCTTATGGATACTGTGCTTCATTTACAAGGGTAAGGATTTAGTATTTATTTCTGATTGCCTACTATATTATAGAGCATATTCCATATTTTTACATGTCTCATTTAATCTTCACAACAATCCTCTGGTGTTATCACTTCTCTCATTTTTATAGGTAAGAAAACTGAGGCTCAGATATGCTAGAGTTGTTATTCAAACCTGTATCTGTCCAATTAACTACGCATGTTCTTTCCATACGTCATGGATCTCCCCTGACGCAAAATAACAATTTGTTGAAACATACACTAAGGAATTAACAATCAAGCGCCATGTTATGTGTAAAATGCTGTGCTGGGGACTGTGCAGAATACACACAGGTAGGAAGCATGTCCCTATGTACAGGGCACCTTCCTTAAAGAGCTAAATCATAAAGGGATCTTTATGCAAAAGGGGCCTTTAATTGCAAAAGGCCATGAGAAGCCCCACATGTGCCATGAAATCAGGGGAAGGAGAGATTACAGTGAACTACAAAACAGAGGGGGAGTGACCTTTGACCCCAGAAGGAGAAGAAGTGAAAAGATTTGATTGGTCTTACATAAGGCCCTGTAAAATTTATTTCTCTCTACCCCGCCTCTTTCCATAAGCTACCTAGATGATTCTAAGGAATAACCAGGGCTGAGAACCACTGATATAGGTGGCTCAGGAAAGTGGCTGAGCATGAACTTTAGAGTCAGACTGCCTGGACCCAGTACAGGCTCTAATGTTTATGAGCTATATGGCCATCCCCAAATTATTTAACCTATCACTGCCTCCATTTCCTCATTTGGAAAATAGGAAAAATAATAGTACATACCTCATAGGGTGTATGAGGATGAAATACAAAGTGCCTAGAAAAGTGCCTGGCATTTAGTAAGTACTATGCAAATGCTGGAAGGCCTCAAATGCCCAGTGAAGGAATTTCTGTAAGCCAACACCGTTAAAATGTTTTCTTACAAACGGTGGGGGCATGAGATGGCAGCTTTGCTTTGCTTCAGTTCTCTCTCTCTCTCATATTTAAATTGTATGGTTAAATGCAAAAAAAAAAAAGATAATCTTATATTAGGTTATCACCAGCTCCCCCCAGCCCCGGACCAATTATTATTATTATTATTTTAAAGATGACCGGTACGGAGATCTTAACCCTTGACTTGCTGTTGTCAGCACCACGCTCTCCCAAGTGAGCTAACCGGCCATCCCTATATAGGGATCCGAACAAGTGGCCTTGGTGTTATCAGCACCACATTCTCCCAAGTAAGCCATGGGCCAGCCCTCCTGTACCAAATTTTTAAGCAGGGAAATGACATAATAAAATTCATTTTTAGGTAAATGAATTTTGTTGAGTAAACTGGAACAAAGTAGTTTTGTTTTTTAAAAGGAGTTTCTGACAGTATCCTAGCATAAAGAAATGGAACAAGCTAAAAGGAATCTGAGAGTTCAGAACAGAATGACAGAGCACAATGGTCCTATCTCTTTACATTCACACTACGGGCTTTAAAAATGACCCATGTCTGAAATATTGGGAAGGTAAACGAGAACATTTATGATCATCAGATTATACAATTTTTTATCCTATAGTTGAATTACATTTTCTTAAATAATGTACTTTTATTAAGAGCTCTTTACCATATATATTTTCAAAAATAAGATTTCTCTTTTTTAATTTATTCTTTATATTCCAAAGAGAAAATTAAAACAAATAGTATAAGATAGTCTATTTAAAAATGAAGAAGCTGAGAGTCAGAGGGAATTGCCCAAGGCCACCATTAGGTGAGATGAACACAGATTTCATAAATAGCAACCCCAGTGGTCAGGTAAGGGAAGGAGGAGAGGCCCACGCAGCAAAAAATAAATCAGGATCCAAAAACTGGTGAGGCCTCTCCTGTCCTGATGATCCCCCATCTCTGAGCAAGGCCCAGTGAGATCCTGTGGCTTCAGTTCCGGTGTTAACTGGCTGTCTTGGAATAAGAACATCACTGTCTTCTCAGGCTAAGACCTCACAGCTGATCATACCTCCTACTAAACTGCTACAGCCAATCCACTATCAAGTCTTGCAGATTGTTTACCTTTAAGGGCTCCTAAATTCACCCCCTTTTGTTCGTCCCATCAGCCTCAACCTTGGATTCCTCAATGGTGTCCCTGCCTTTGCAGTCTCTCGCCTTTCCAGTCCAACATCCACACTTCCACACCAGCCACTGAGCTTGCCAAACCCTTCAGGCTAGGGAAGAAAAGACTAGGCCTGGGAAATCTGTGCTATTTTAAAATCAGTAGCTTCTGCATGTCATTCTCAAGCCTCACTCATAATGCTGCCCTACCCAACTGTGGGTAGTAAGAATGACATTTTATCATAATCTTTTCCATGCTAAATAACTGTTGCACCATGGGTTTGGGGAAAAGAAAAAAACAAAAAACTACCACAAGTCACATTACACCATATGTCATGTAAGAGACTAAAATTTTGTAAGCCTTAAGCACATAGCATACAAAAAAGAACAGATGCTCGAAATAGCTAGATGAAGTGTGTGTGAAGTAGTGACTTACATGCCCTTTCAAGGAGGTAGAGAGAAAATTCCTTGATACTGCCAAGATAAACTAGAATGACTTAACTAGAGTGCCTAGACAATGTAAGGATTAGCTTCTTCACTCTTTACACAGAAACGAATTCCACAAAACCAGTGTCTCAACCAGAGCAGTTTCTGAGGATGATGGCTCCACATCTCAGCCCTGGACTGGCTGTATGAGTGGACAATCAGAGACACGTGAGAGGACATCACTCGGACTCCCCTCAGGCTCCAGAGCAGGGGAGCTGTGAAGGCAATATGACCCTCTCGCCCTCAGTATCTGTACAGAAAGCCTCCTCAGGAGGGTTCAGGACAGCCTGACCTCCGATTTACTCTCAGAGGCTCAGGTTGAATTCCCAGGATTAGTGGACAATATACCAGTGAGGAGTACAGACTTCTATTTTCTAAGATGTTTATAATGCACCATCGGTGAAGAAAAACTCAGGGTGGGGGAAAGTCACCATTCACCTTAATCAGAACTGACTGACCAATCCTTGAAACTATAACATGTTACTTTATTATTCTATGATTAATGCCCCCAAAAATCAATGGATAACTAAACATCCATCCATTCACTGATTCAATAGCATTCATGTAATACTATGCACCAGGCAGTTTTATACTGTCCTACAAATATTAACTCATTTAATTCTCATTAATTACCTTATAAGGTTGTTATTATTTTACACATAAGAATACTCATTATCCCTATTTTTACACACAAAGCATCTGAGGCTCAAAAAGGTTAAGTAGTGTGCTTGATGTCACTCAGCCTAGTAAGCAGCAGAACTGTATTAAAACCCAGGTGATCTGATTCCGAAATCTTTGCTCCTAACTACTGTCTATACTGCCAATCATGCTGTAACTGTCCTGAATACAAACTATAAGATCTGTCTATTCAAAAATGGGCTCACTGGTCCTCAGAATCACCTTGCCACATCTTCCTGAAATACATCACCTATACCTGGAATGAAATTTGTCTTTTTCTGAAGAGGTAAACTAACATTAACTTCACTTTCTAAGACACAGAATCTAATAAGACAATATACTTCTCGCCAGAGAGAGTGTATCGGTAGGTGTTTAAATCTTGAAGGTACATGGTATCTGTCAAAGAGAGATATGATTCTAACTACTGTAAGTGGGCAGATTTTGTATTTTTCCACTTACTAAAAAATGTCACATAAGACTTTAATAACAATATTTACCAGGAAACTCAAACTTAATCACTCTTCTACAAAAGAGTAATTCTCATTCCATAGAACTTCAGTGCACACTGGTTTTCACCAGAAATTTACAACTCATTTATATATGTCTTCCCAAAATTTGGGAGTTCTTACTTTTTAGAACAGTTTTTCCCTGGAGGGAAGCACTCCCAGTAAAAAGAAGCAAATAGATTTGTAGTGACTTTTCTATTTCTTTGCAAGATAGTACTGAATGTCAATAATGATAATAAACCCCAAATAATAATATCACTGCCAATACAGCAAAAAGGTCTCCCATTAGACTTGCTGTATTTTAAAACACTTAACTTCACTGACTTTTTGGTACCTTCAATACTCAGCACAATGACTGGCACACAGTAGGTATTCCATAGATATTTATTGAATAGATAAACAAAAGTAAGTACGTGTGTTTGGACTATATATATCTTTAGTCCTATCCAAAATCAAAGATTTCATAATCTCTCCAAGGGAAACAGTTCCATGATACCAATTCATTAGTATAAAACACTTGTCAGAACAAAACCATCAGCTAATTTAATATAGGCAGTCAGGACATTTAAAGAGTATAATAACAGTCCGTTTATATTCTTACAGGCATAAACTAGTGCCCTAAAATATTATGCAAATAGCAAAGCAGTTTAAGTTTTAAGAAAAAGATCTAGGTTTCCTATTAGACAAATGAGAGGAGAGAGAGAGAGAGAGAGAGAGAGAGAGAGAGAGAGAGAGAGAACGAAAGAAACTAAACACTGGTAAGACCGTGGAATTTCCTTCTCTGAAGTACTTTAAGAATAAGTAAGATATCACATATTTCATAGAGCTCAGGGTTATTTTTGCAAGAAGACAGAAAGTTCACCTAGACAGCATATCCCAGCTCCAGAATTCCTTGGTCACAGCATATGAAACAAAATATATAACTAGGCCAAACAGGCAAATGAAGGAGCTAAAGGTGCCACTTCTTAGCAGGGGGATAATTCTTCCCAGCTCTCACGAATTTACATAAGACAAACATTTCAAAAACTTATCCCAGTGCCTAACAAACTTTCCTTAAAAGATCTTTTCTTTCAAATTAAAAACAGTAGCTTTATTAATGCACAGCCCATTTCAAATTTGAAACACAACTCTAAGCCATACCTTGTGGAATGGAAAGCCATAATTGTAATGTGGAATGAGACCAACTGAAATCAATATAAGAAATTTGAAGTAAGTAAATACTTTTTTTTCCTGGGGGTAGAATAAAACGTATGAAATTACAGTAGTAAGAAGTTATTAATTTGAAATTATAAAGTGGAATTGAGGACTTCAAAAATATTCATAGATTTTTTTCAAAGAATTCTGAAGGCAAAGAAAATCATACTGTGCTCTGGAAAAGCTTACCTTTTAGAAAAACAGCATTTAATTTGCACAGCTGCTTGACCACGTTGTACTGCAAAGAAACAGCAATATGGATCCCACCAAGCCCAGCACTGATTAAAATTGCATTTTCATAGGTATTCACTGACTGGCTTCTATACAAACATTCGTTATTTAATAGCTAACCCAACTTAATTATTAAACCTGAACCAGGTGAGAACAGGAACTGTGTCAAGTTACCTGTATAACAGAATACTCAGGAGCAATTTTATAAAAATTTCAACAATCACTGGGCAAAGAATTAATAGGAGCAGAATGTTACCTTCAAGTTGGAGGAAATAACTAGAAGGCACTCTAAATAAAATGTTTGCTAAACACAAGAATAAAGAAATGTTCGTTCAATAAGGGGAAATGACTTTTCACATTTGTTTTTTCCGAATAAAATGACTGCTGATTAGAACAATCACTTGTGTATTTCACCCCATTGCCCACAGTCCACATGGGTCACTGTTCCCCACCACCAGGATCTGCACCATGGGGGTGGAGATGGGGCAGCTTGTGTGACTATCCCAGTACAGGCGTCGGGGACTACACATCCATGATCCTGTCTTCCATGGGGTTTTAAAATGAGCTCTCTATCACTTTGTATTATAAAAAAAACTACCTCTTCAACGACACTTTAAATTTATTTTTATAATCTTATTTTCTGCTTATGGTGGAGAGGTTATGAAATATGCAAAATATAAAGAAAATAAAATCAAGTCATAACCACATCACCTAGAAATAAATTCTTATCTCTGTAATATATTATTATCCATTTTATGCATATATATCCTTTGCATAAATGAAAATATGTTACATGTACAATTCTATATTCCACTTACTTTACTTAACACCACCATAATGAGCACTTCCCCATATAATTAAAAATTCTTCTAAAAAGTTACCTGTAATGGCTACATGACATTTCATTGTTTAAATTCACCATAATTTAACTACTTTTCAATTATTGGACAACTACACTGTTTCTTCTCATTTTTCATAAGGACAAATTATGCTATAATGAACATCTTTTTGCTAAACCATACCAGAGTATTTTTGTACACTAAACCTTTCTCTAATTTTGTAATTCCTTAAGATAAAATCTTAAAACAAAAGTTACAAGGTAAAAAGCCAGAAACGCTCTCAAACCTTGACACATTTTGCCTTAAGCACATCCAGACCTAGGCACGGGGGCAACACTCCATGAACAGTGCCGCCAGTACTTCCTCCCTCCCTTTGCCTGTCCAGAATGATTGCATTTTAAAACAGTAAAAAATGAGATTATCCCAACACAATTAAATCCAAGTCCTCTCACCTCAAGTTAGTGATCATTTTCTCTACAGAAGGCAAAGACCTTAGTTTCCTCATCTAGAAAATGCCCAGACCAAATGCCCTCTGAGGCTGTTTTGAGTTCTAACATTTTATGATTCTTATCTTTCATTGTGCAAACACCATGTATTTAGGTTCACAGGACGCTAACAGAAGAATAAATTGTAGCCTATTCACTTAGAGCTGTTTAGCTGTTATTCAATCTTGTTTCTCTTGGAGCAGAATGTGAGCAATAACTCTGCAAATTGGAAATACTTAAATACAATTGCCATACTGTTTTATAAAAAGAAAGATAACATTTGCTTCTTATATTTAAATACATAATCTAGTTTTTGATTCTCAATTCAGGCTCCATAAAACTGGATGCCACAGCTGGAAATTCTGATTCCAAATTATAACTTCCCAGAAAACCAGATACTATATTGAAGATAAGGTTTCCTAGAGAAGTGTAGCATTTTAAAAGGCAATTAAAAATCTATATTAGATTTTCTGCAGAAAAACAGAAACCTCCAGGACACTACTAAGCATTAAGAATCTGTACATTAACAGAAGAATGAAGTTGCCAATTTGCAGTTGACTTTTCTTAACAGGAATATAACATAGTTACTTGATGCACACGCAAAGACCTCTATTAGGTGTAATGTACCTAAAAGTATCTGCCAGATACCTCAAAAGCAGAATCAGCAAAAAGAAAAAAAAAAAAAAGACACTATTTTGTTTTAATCTTGTAAAAATAACAGTAGTATAAAAAGTACCAAAAATACCCTAACATCATTTTAGCCGAGAATTTGAGCACAACCTCGTAACTTAAACAGTAAAAGTTCCCTAAAACAACGTAACTGGAAAAACAGAAGAATTTAGGGAAAGTGACATTATCATTAAGTTAGCAAGAAACTACTGAGTCCAGAAAAACTTTATTTGTAAAAGAATAATTTTGTTCTTGAACATTAACTTCGCAGCATAAAATACTATTCAGGAATAAAAATATTTTCTCTTTTATATCTTTTCAAAGGAAACTGAAAACATTCATAGATTTGGAGTCAAATTTTACACAAAAAGTTTTTCCCCATGTTTAATATCAGTGAAAAAATATTTATTGAGTTCTTACTGGATGCCTTTAGTTGAGGAAATTGTAGTTTAAAAAAAAAATGCATTGCTCTTTCCCCTGATGTAGCTTTTAGCAGCAGTCACACAACAGAGGGATAGGTCCCCCTGAAGCAGAGGCTAAAGTGTTCCTAGCATGTATGAGCTTAAGGGAATTGATGTCTAGAGCCCCGACTTCCATCTATCCTCTTCCTAAAGCAGATCCCACATCATACTGGCTCTACTTTCCCACATGCCCAACACTATCCCCTTCTCCCACTTCAGAGATAGAGACAAAGCTCTCACCAAGCTGACTCTTACTGCACTGTCCTGGATATAAAAACCTCTAACCAAAGGACACTCAGAAATCCTGGGTAAGCTGAGAAAGTAAATTACTTTAACAAATCCTTCCATGAATCTAGGGGCTCCCAATTTCCTCCTTTCAACAAAATTAATGGAGGAGCTAATTGAGTTGTCATCTCACAGATCATTAAAAAAAATGTTGAAGACAGTTTGGATATGTAACTCAGAGGAAGTTCCAAGAACTGAGTGGAGTGGCAGTGGTATAACAAAACTTCCACTCTCATTTACTTATTTGTGTAAATAAGGTTTCTTAGCTTGTATGTCTATAATAAATGAAAACTAAGAATGTAATTGATGTTGAACCCTGTCACATTCTACAAAAAAGTAATATTTGTCCACTTGCATACAACCTAGGTAGAAAAACGAAACAAACCTATCCATCACCTTGAAAGGCTTTTCCAATAAAATAATATGTTGTTTTAATTCACATACACGAATAATAATTGCAAAGGTAACTCAACACAGAATATCTAGAGCCTTTTGGTTATTGGAAATTTTTTTTAAAATTAAATTTCAAATTGAATACCTGTTTTTGTTGCTTAGAAGTATGAGAGAATGATGAATAAGATATTTCCAAGCATAAGCAGAGACAGGATATTATGGGGGGAGGGAGGGGGACATGGAAATATGAGTTCAAGGAGAAAAAGAAAGGTTGTAAAATGTATGACTAAGAAAGTTTTTTCAGTTTTTTCTCCCAACAAATGATGGTGGGTATCAAATATGGTGTTCAGATTCCACGGGATACATTTAAAAGAGTGATAAAAAGTTTCACTTTAAAATGTCATGGAAATTATATCCTTTGCAACTGTTTAAATGTATGAAGAAAAATTATAGATGTCAGCTTGAAATATATAAATGAGATAACCTAGTTTTTAAAAAATCCTTTTAAGAGATACATGAACAAAAATATTTAAAAGCTTAAAATCTGGTAGGAAGAAAAACACTAAACATACATTTACAAGTCATTAAAGTTCTGTGAAGCAAAAACAAAAGGATACCATGAGAACATAAAATAAAAATGCTCAACCTGGTCTGGGGGGCGGGGTCAGAGAGTTTCTGCCACCAAAGGTAAACTTCAAGAGGGTAAGGACTGCATCTGTCTTGTTCACTATTCTATTCCCAAGACCTACAATAAATGAATAGAAGTGATGTTTGAGCTAGGAAATAAATTAAAAAGGAGTTGGCCCAACAAAGAGAGTGAAGGGAAAAGTGTTTCAGACAGAGGAAGCAGTATACATAAAGGCTCTGAGGTAGAGGAGAACATGAAATATTTAAGGAGTCAAGCTGGATCACACCACGCTTTACAGTCTATATTAGAGATTTATTTATTTTTTCTAAAGAAATAACTGGAAGGATATGTTTTATCAGGCGAGTGACCTAATCAGGTTTACTTTGTATATATTTTTTACATTCCAGAAAAAAAAAGAATCTGTTCCTAATCAGTAAGAAGAAGAAATTCATTCAATCATCCATCAAATATTAATTCTGAATATCTATTTTGTGCCAGATACTCTATTAGGCACTGAGGATACAGGAGTAAACGGACAATGAAGCACTGATAGAACTTACAACCCATCAAGAAGTATTTACTTTAAGAGAATGAAAAGACAAGATAATTGGGAGACTAAGAGAAAATATTTTTAAATCGCATGACAAAGGATTTATATCCAGAATATGAGGACACTTCAAAAAGTTTGTGGAAAGACAAATTAAAAGATAATACGAGGGGTGGGGGGGCGGGGGAAGGCACAACAATCACAATAATAGAAGAAAAAAAGATAATACAAATCAATCCACAAACTTCTTGAAGTATCCTCATATATAAAGAACTGTCAAACTCTTAACTAAGAAAACTCAATTTAAAAACTGGCAAAAGCCTTAGACAGACACTTCAATAAAGAAGGCAAATAGGCACATGAAAGATGTTCAACATCATTAGCTATTATAGAAATGCTAATTAACAACGAAATATCACTACATACCTATCAAAATAGCTAAAATGAAAATGACTGACAATAGCAAGTGCTAGTGGTGATGTGGAGCAACTAAAACTCACACATTGCCGGTGGGAATACAAAATGGTATAGCCACTTTAAACAAAGTTTTTGGAACAGAACAGAGAACTCAGAAATCAACCTACATATTTACAGTCAACTGATCTTTGACAAAGGCACCAAGAACATACATTGGGGAAAAGACTGCCTCTTCAATAAATGCTGCTGGGAAAACTGGATATCCATTTGTAGAAGAATGAAACTGGATCCGTTACCTTTCATCATATACCAAAATCAACTCAAAATGGATTAGAGACCTAAATGTAAGACCTGAAACTTTAAAACCCCTAGAGGAAAATGTGGGGGGAACCCTCCAGGATTTAGGACTAGCCAATGACGTTATGAATAACACCCCAAAAGCATAGGCAACAAAAGAAAAAATAAACAAATGGGATTATATCAAACTAAAAATCTTCTGCACAGCAAAGGAAACAATCAATAGAGTGAAAAGACATCCTACTGAATGGGATAAAATATTTGCAAAAGATTCATCTGACAAGGGATTAATATCCAGAATACACAAAGAGCTCAGACAACTTTACAGCAAAAAACCAAATAATCCAATTAAAAAATGGGCAAAGGAGCTGAATAGACATTTCTCAAAGGAAGACATACAAATGGCTAACAGGTATATGAAAAAATGTTCAACATTACTAATCATCAGGGAAATGCAAGTCAAAACCATTCTGACATATCACCTCAACCCAATCAGACTTGGACACAAAGAATGATTGTGTATTGTAATGATAAATAAGCTAACTATACTGATCTAACCACCACACATTCTACACAATTATTGAAAATCAACGTTGTACCCCACATGAATGTATAATAAAAATTTTTTAAAAAGATTAAAAAAATTTTTTTAAGTTAGCAGGCTTTCGTTTTTTCTTTAAACAACAGCCTTTTTGAGTTCTAATTCACATAGTACACAACTCACCCATTTAAAGTGTACAATTCCCTGGTTTTGAATATATACACAAGCTGTACTATTATCACCCCAATCCATTTTGAAACATTTCCATCACCCCGATAACCTCATACACATTAGCAGTCACTCCCCATTTCCCCAGCCCTCCCAGTGCTAGGCAACCAATCTTTCTGACTCAATCTACTTTCTTGCCTGTTCTGGACATTTCATATAAATGAAATCATGCAATATGTGGCCCTTCGTGACTGGCTTCTTTGACTTAGCATGTTTTCAAGGTTTATTCATGTTGTGGCAGGTACTTCATTTCTTTTTATTGCCAGATAATATTCCATTGTATGGATATACATTTTATTTACCCATTCAACAGTTGATGGATACTTGATGGAATTATTTTCACTATTTGATTATTATGAATAGCACTACTATGAACATTTGTGTATATGGAGTTTCTTATAACGTTAAACATACACTTACCACATGCCCTTATAAGCTCACTCCTGGATATTTGCCCTAGGGAAATGAAAATTTATGCTCACACAAAAACCTGGTCACAAATACTTTTGCCATCTCTGTTCATAACTGCAAAAAACTGGACAGAACCCAATGTCCTTCAACAGATGATGGATAACCACAGTACCTCCATAGAATGGAATACTACTCAGTAATAAAGAAGGAAGAAACTATTGATACACACACATCTTGAATGACTATCAAAGGTATTATGCTGATTAAAAGAAGTCAGTTTCAAAGGATTACATGCTATTTGATTCCATTTATATGACCTTCTTGAAAAAACAATGTAGCAATGGAGAACATTTTATGGGGTTGGGGAGAGTGAGCATGGATATAAGGGAGTTTTTTGAAGGTGATGGAACTAATTATGGGATGGTTATACAAAATACACACACATATAAAATGTTAAAATTCATAAAATTGTATCAGCAAAAAAAAAGTCAACTTTACTATATGTTAATTTTAAATTTTTGTAGTTTTTTTGGCAGCTGGCCAGTAGGGGGATACAAACCCTTGACCTTGGTGTTATAAGGTAGCACTCTAGCCAACTGAGCTAATCAGCCAGCTCCACTATAGGTTAGTTTTAAAATAAAATTTAAATTTTAAAAAAAAGAAGCTAAATAGAGAGATACACAGTGAGTCTCCTAGCACCTTGTGTTCCAACCTGGAAAATAAGCATTCTGTATTTACTGTATGTTTACCATTAATCAGGCACTGTGCCAAGAGCTGATCTCAGAACAAATGACTCTGGTCATCCTAACATAAAAGTAAAAGGTATTCTGAATCCAAATATAGGGTTTTTTAATTTAAATACTACCTGACTCTCCATCACTGTGCAGAAGAATTATTAATCATCGTTAAATAAATGGATCACGGCTGACACTCCCCCTTGTGCACAGGATACAGAAGTGCCCGTGTGAGAAGCACCTGCTTTTAGGACTTTAAATTTCAGGCTTATATCTGAAACCACTTTCGTTTTGTTTTTGTTTTTTGTCTGTTCACAGTGTCTTAGGTATGTCATGTGGGCCTCACCATATCCATTTATGCTTCTTTGGTATGTAACAGCTATCTCTTTGGACTGTCCTTTCCTGCCTCCCATTTAAGCTGTACAGCCTATATTTTACTTTAGATCATACCAAAAATAACATCCAAATTTGGTGAAAATTTTGGGATTTTTGTGTTGCAATCAGAAACATAAAGAGACATCACTTTAATTATATATATATAATATATATTATAAAACTATATATAATATTATATATAACAAACTTTATATACATACAGTTTGCTTCTTTGAAGCAAAGACTGAGCCCAGAGTTTAAGGAGACCAAGGATGGTAGATCCCAAGATGTCAGGATTATTCTGAAGCCAACAAGAGGAAGCTGGTGTATAACAAAAACTAAATTCAACTTGGAGTCAAAAGACCCTGACTTGAATGATCATGGCTTTGCTTACAATCTAGCCAAATTCTGAACAAATAATAAGCAATAAATATAATAAATGTTAAAAATAATTTATAATAGAAAACAATAATACATGGGTGAATAAAGTATGCTGAATGGTGATAAGTGCTGTGGGAAAAAAGTGAAAGTAGAGCAAGGTAAAGGAAATCTAGGTAGAGGCTGCGGGGAAGAGATGAATTATCATTTTAAATAGGGTAGTCAGGAAGACTGCATAGTGAAGATGGCATATGAGGAAATGTTTGAAGGAGGGGAGATGTAAGAGTTAGCCAGACAAATATTTCCAGGCATATATCTGGGGAAAAGCATTCTAAGTAGAAGGAACGACACATACAAAGGTCCTAAGACAGGCACATACCTAGCATGTGTGATGAACAGCAAGGAGACCGAGTGTCTATTAGACATCCAAGCAGAGATGTCAGGCAGGTGAACGTCTGTAAGTCAATCAATAGTCCCTCTAAACCTGGGTGATGCGACATCTGTATATTAGGTCAGCTATATGCTGAAAAATCGTACGTGTGGGACTGAAATGTGTACCAATCACCAAACAACACCCAATATTAGTTTATGTATTCCTCTAGATTAGTTAAAGTTCTCTTAAACAGAAACTAATTCTAGCTAGCTATCCAAAAAAGGAGGAGAGCTTTGAATGTAATATATGAAAGATGGGTTAAAATTCAGGGTTTATCAACCTAAGCTCTATTGAAATTTTGGGCCAGATAATTCTTTGTTCAGGTAGGGGGGCGGGGCAGCGGGTGTTTATGGGAGAGCTGTCCTGTACATTGTAGGATGTTTAGCAGCATTCCTGGCCTCTACCCACTAGATGCCAGTAGCAGTCCCCTAGCTGCAACATACAAAAATGTCTCCAGACATTGGCAAATATCCCCTGGAGGCAAAATTGGCCCAGGTTAAGAATCACTGGTTTAAATGATCAAAACATGGGAAGGGCACAGATATAGCTGGACCTTTGAAACAAATGGAACCAGAAGTATAAAACTCCTCCAAAACTCTCTTGATTTCTAATCCTTGTTTTTTCTGCATTTTAGCTTTAATTCTCTTGTTGCAGTTCAGCAATGGAAACTAGCCACCAACAGCTCCTGAGTTTGTTAAAATCCAGGCCTGTGGACAAAGAATGACTCTTTTTCCTAATTCCAATTCCCCCCCCAAAAAAAATCCTGGGGAAGGATTTTGGTTGGCCTGATTTGACTCTGGTACCTACCCTTGGTCTGTGACCAAAAGGAAGGAAAATGTTATATGGGAACACAGGAGCTTTTGCTGAAACCACCTGGTTGAAGTCAGAGGTGGGATCAGTTCCCAAAAGGAGGAAGGTGCTACTGTTGACAGGAGGGTGTTTGGGAACAAAGAATAGGTATCTACCACAACCATTTAATACTGATTAATAAGCACAACATGCAGCAAATAGCTAGGACATTAATAGTTCTTCATAATAATAATAATATATATATATATTTTTTGGCAGCTGGCTGGTACAGGTATCAGCACCATGCTCCAACAAACTGAGCTAATTGGCCAGCCCTAGTTCTTCATAACATTGAACTAGATTTGCTTTTCTACATTTGGAGCATTTGTGAGTTAGGTACTCTGGGAAGTACTTGAGTCCACTGGGAGACCACTATTAATTGTTGGATAAGTGGGCAAGGAGAGAACATAATGTCTATGCCTTTTTCAATCATGTATTTTAAAGTGAATTTCTGGATGGCACATTTTAGTAATCCACAGATGAAATTTGGGAATATTATTATTACTGTATATTGCTCACAGTCAGTGCATGACAAAGGAGGACTGACAGTTACTACTATATGTGGGCTACTAATGAAATATACTTTTAACATGTGACTCTGCCTCAGTCAACAGAGAACCATAATTGAACGACCAATGCCCAATTTGGGGGCTAACAGAAAACCAAATGTTTGCCTTGAAACTTTCCAACCGGGTTCAAGAATAAAATCCAGGAATATGGGGTCGGCCCGGTGGCGCACTGGATAAGTGTGCCGCTTGGGAAGCGCGGCAGCGCTCCCGCCCGAGGGTTCGGATCCCACATACAGACCGGTTCCCGCTCACTGGCTGAGCGAGGCGCGGGAGCAACACCGAGGGTTGCAATCCCATTGCCAGTCCCCGGTCCGGTACGGGGGCAACACTGAGGGTTGCGATCCGTTGCCGGACACGGAAAAAGACAAAAGACAAAAAAAAAAAAAATAAAATAAAAAATCCAGGAATATGATAACATACATATCAAACAGACATGAAAGCATCCAATTCAGAATTTAAAGAAAGAAGTCATCTAAATTAATAATTTTTAAGACTTCCCAAAGACTATGAAGAGATAGGAGACAAGAAATTCTTCCCTGGTTCTCTCATTAGCAAGTCCCCCTAATTATGTTCTGTGTTAGTTAAAGAAGCACCCGTCCCTTGATACTGTAGATCAGAAAGAAAGTGGGCTCTGACCTGGATTGCAAGTGTCAGCTTTGCCTTTAGCAAGCCAGAGCTCATAGGGCTTTCCCATTCATCTGTAATCTTCCAGTAGAAGGAGACTCAAACACCTAGTTATAACCTTATCCCACAAGCAGCACCCCTTTATTGGTCCAGGAGCCAATCATAATCAAAGCACGAAGAAAAAGGTTTGAAGAAGTAAAGTTTGGAGGATTTCAACCTGCATAGTCACTTCAGTCCGCTTCGTGGGAGTCTTGGGTCTAGCAGTCACGGCACTCACTGCTCTGTTCTTAGATCCTTCTACGTTACAGTTGGTTTGATGGGCCACATTCCCCAGAGAGAAACACACAGGAATAGTAATATTTTCAAAGTCTACAAGTGGATTATTTAAATGTGGCACATAGAAAATCTCCAAAATCCTAAAGTTAGTAAAAAATCACATTCTTACATTTTAAAAAGACACCTGACAAAAAGGAATAACCAATGAGATTCTTAATCCTCTGTGAGTTAAAAAGTACCCCCAGCACTCACATCTTTATGGCAGAGCTAGAAGTCTGGGATGTCTCCTTGTAAAATGCAGTAATAACTTGCCAGTAGACTGTGATTAGATGACCATAAACTTCTATTTTTTCTTATAAAAGACTGATGTTCAATCATTGCTCTTATAAATGACATGATTTCTTTCCCTTTCAACCTGAGGACAGGAATGTGATAAAGACACGGGGATCAACCCCAAAACTTCAAAATCCACAAGGCCAAGACCTACATGTTATGCCTTCACTGCATCAAGCAGCACCTTAAGAGTAGTAAGTGTTCAATATTGTTTATCAATTGGTTGTTTCTGCAAGGCTTCTGTATGAATCAGGAAGACTTGTAGATAATACAAATCAGAGAAATGTTTCTCAATCTTCTCACTGCAGATGGGTAAAGCAGTTGAATAAAAACTGTCATAAGTCAAGCAATCAATTTGTCAAGTACAGCAATAGAAAGGGCAGCTTCAATGGAAAAGAGCCTTCATGAATAAAATTAACTCTATCATTGTTCTCATTTTTAAAAACTTAGAATGAGAAATAAAAAAAAACTCTATCTTTCATTTATTTGGTTATGACAAAAAAGAGAGTACTTAAATGTTATTTAGATGTGATTTTTACTACCTTTTAAGAATCCTTCATCCTTACCTCTCAGTACTAAGAATGCTGCATGGATGACCCACTTCGTCCCTATTCAGTCAACAAGGAAGAGTACCTGACACAACCCAAGTATTGTGTTTGAAGCTGGAATACAATGAGAGAACATAACACCCATCTAGTCTTTGATCTGAAGGACTGGCATAAACAGGTTAACCAACCAGTATCAAAATCCAAATGACCATAGGAGGTACCCACACATTAGGAAATGAAAGCAGAAACCAGGAGAAAGCTCTAGTTTGTGAACAGGATGAAAAAAGAATCAAGAACACTTTCTTGATTAGACAAGGGTGTGAATGAGAGAAGATACAAAAGGTCTCTCAAGTTCCTACTTAGGTAGACTAATCTTTCACCTTCTCTGTGAAGATCCCAAGTATCCAATGGAGGCTAATTATGACAATAGTCCCATATATGGGGACAGGAAGGAGGTAAAGAAATCATATTGTCCAAGTGTTCTTGAACAAATGTCTCATGGAAACATTCAACATAAGGTACTTGCAATCCTGTTCAAGTTTTATTTTCCCCATATAATTCTCAGAAAGTATTTGTACATTCATGCATCCAAGAAAAACCATTTCTCTCCCCAATGACAGAGTCCTTAAAACTTCCAAAGGATGGTGAGACCTAAATAAATATAATTTTAAAAAAGCAATATAAGATACTAGGAATGGTTGTAAAGTATCTAGAAAAATTCTTGGTTTTAATATGCAAAGGTTACTTTCAATAAATACCTTAAAACATTTGTTTCCAATGCTAATGCGAATGTGAATGACTGTGAGCATGAAATAATGGGAAAAAAAAGAGCTTGGATTATGGTATAGGCAATTCTAAAAATTGTGGTCATCTTTTATTTGCTCTGTGTTTTAAGAATTACCAAGGTTCCTGGATAAAATTTAAATATTTTGAACTGGCTATGGCGTTCATAGAAATTCTCACTCAAAGATTGATCATACCATAAATTGACTTTATTAAGAGAAACGGTTTGAAATGGATTTTGAATACTATACACTTTACCTTATAATGGATACCAGTCTGATTAGCAAATGCAATAAAAATGTGTAAAGAGAAAAAACTATAAGACATATTTGATAAGAGAAAAAAACATGTTTTAGCAGTCTACACATATTTTTAAAAACACCTTATTATGTGCACAAAGCAACTGAAAATTACCTAAACTATAGTTTTCTAAGTTAAGAGGAAAATAAATTATTTTTTCCTAGTACATAAAAGAGAGTTATAGTCAGCAGCAACATTTTAAGGGCTACTTTTAAAAAAATACTACTCACTGGTAAAGTCCCCTCCCCCACCCCATGCAGTCTTTTCTCCAGTGCAAATTATTGATTTGCAGACAAAAGTATTCAGAAAACAAATATCTGATTATAGCATAAACTATAGCTGATACAAAAGCTTTCATGATGAGAAAAAGCAGTATCTCAAATCTAAGAAAGTAAAATCAAGTAGCAAAAATGAATCCTTTAAGAACTATCAAACCAAACAAAAAATAAAATTAGATATAAATTCAAGTTTTAGACTGTGGTCAATTGAGGTCTAGACAAAACCCTATGTTTGTTCACTGCCTAGTCTCCAGTCTGCTCCAAGTTTGAAAAGGTAATTGAACACAGTCTATAATTACTGGATTAGACACAGATGGGCTCTGTACATTTCAGGGGGAAAAAGCACTGTTTTGATTCATTTTATGATTGCCTGTAAGGTCAGACTTTTCAAAATGTACTTTCATCTGTTAAATGGTTTCTCAAATTCCCTGGGGTATATCTTCAATAACTGTGATGTTTTAAGCAATTTGGGCCTATCAGATCCTGTCTTTGAATGTAACTAGCTGCCCATTTTCTAGTATTATAAATGTGCATGTAGGTTAATTGCTACATCTCTTACATATTTTCTGAAGTTGCAGTTTTCGAGGAAAAAACTGAAAAATTGTGTCTTTTTCCAACAGGAATTGGCCATATTGATAAAGATTTTTACATAAGAAAAAAAAAAAGCTAGCTATTTAATAACAAATAATTCAGTGTCATCCAAAATCCATGAAAAATATTTTCTAACTGACTCAAGCGAAAAACAGACACAAAAAAACATTAACATTCTGGATATAAGTTGTAGGCAAAATAAGTTTAGATATTTTGCAACTGAATAATTTATAAAATACGATAACATATTCTTGACTAAAATCCTATGCACTTTTTAAATAACTATAAATGACTAGGAAGTATTTTGTCTATGCTAACACAAAAAAGTAAAACTATTTCTTAATCTAAAAAAAACCCCTCAACATAGCATTCTATATCACTTACAATAATAATGATGTCATTATATAAGCAACATATTATAAATTCATAGTAGAAAATAATATCTAACTTGCAGAATTCAGGATTTGGTCCCTTCAGTGTAGTGCCTATCCTATTTCCAAACATCCCATATTAAAACAATTTATTCAATAGCGCTATACACAAAATTTTTAATTATGAAAATTTGTGGCATACTCAACAATATCAGTTAAAATGCCACAAAAAAAGTCTTCTTTGCTTAGTATACTTAACCACAAAGAGTGGGTTCTCAGGCTAAAGATTTGGTCAAAGGAGCCCCCAGCTCCATCAAACAAGCCTTCGGAGAAGAGCTGTAGAATTCCAAGCGTTGTTCTGAACTAGCGGGAGTGAGGTTCGTCAGTACATTCTTCATCTCATTCCCACCCACATGATGACATTAGGCGCTTCTGGTTTTTTTTTTTTTAGTCTTCTTTCCAATTATAGTTTCATTTTCTAGTCCCAAAATTCACTTCCATTGGCTACTCTGTGATACTGATAAAATAGAAGTACTCCAACACCAGAAAAATAAAAATAGAATGAAACTGTAGAATAAGGAATAATTCCAAAAAGTTTCTGTATTTTAGGAGGTCGGTTTTGTGTGTGTTGTGTTTTTACGCATAAGGAAAAGGGGAATTTTTATGGACACATAATAAGACCTAAGTTGATATTCTTCACGAAATCATACATGCATGTACAAAGTATTTATACTTAAAGCAGAAAAAGATTTACAGCCATGTTCAAGAGTATTCAGCAATTTTACTGACACTTTTTACAAGATGCATAAATGTGATCTACTTATAACCTCTTCTTGTCACAAAACTGAAGAGTTTTTAAACCACAGATAATCTTGTGTTTTTAAAAACACACCAATTTGAATAGAAGAGAACATTTTGCAGAGACAAATGTTTATATCATTATTTACATGAATATACCTATCATTATTTCATTTATAAGTGTTCCTATAAAACATTGCAAATATAATGATCTCACTTATACTAAAGAAGTGGCGTTTAAATTAAATTTATTATGAGTGTTTTATATCTTTATGCAAAATGAACTACCTCAATTTTATATTTCACAAATGTATGGATTTTCTTATAACAGTTTGCTAAACATAAGTATACCTGTATGAAGTGACTAGAAGCACAGAGTACTGTGTAAATGCTATAGAAAATTATTAACAATTTCCGTCCTTGCTCTCCACAGAGCTCATGCACAAAACCTAGATAATATCAGAATAAGGCATTTGTACGGAAAACCATGACAGAACTTTGGCCTTGTTATTGTGATGTTTTATGCTTTCTTCATAAAGCTGTATATAAACTGAGCGCAACAAGCCAACCGAAATGGTAAAACTGCCCAGGGAGGGGAGTTTCTTTAGGTAAATCTATTTGTGCATTTAAATGTGCGTTTCACAAGAATAGTTACCAAAAATTGTGCCTTAATGTAGATTATAAACACACAACTACTTAAGGGTTTTTTTAAAAAAGGTATACATGCTATAAATTAATTCCTTCCTTCCTTCCTCTTCTCTTTCTTCCTCCTTCTCTCCTTTCCTTTCTTCCATAATTTCCTTAATTTCATTTCCAAAGTCACAGAAAACTTATCTTAAAAGATTATAATATAATGAATTTGATATTTATTGCTCTGTATCAACACCTGGTTTCGGCTGAGCTCATCTTTACTTATACACACATGCACATTATTTTATAATGTTAATGCCCTAAATAAATTGTGAGCTTAAAATCATGAAATGGTCTATAAGAAACAAAACAAAGCCTGGAAAGATTTCTTCTTAGCCTTTTTTAAAAAAGGTCTTTCCCTTTTTAAACAATTTACATGATGTTTTATGGTCCTTTTAGAAGAGAATTATAGTAAATGGCACTCCAAGTGGGTTGTGTGAACCCACAAACCACTCCTCATAAAAACTGCTATAATTTTCCAGGACAGGGACAATAAAATATCATACATAAGCCAATGCTAAATCAGTGTGACCACAGTAACAAACACATTATTTTCATGAAAATTAAGCATGATAAAGCTGACAAAAAGATGACAAAGAGAAAAATCCTGACGGAATTTTCTCAGTCTGCTTAGCACACAAGAATTTATAGAATTCTCCTCCACTTCCGAAGTGGCTTGAACTACAGCTGCTAATTTAGTACCCTAGCTTTTATATGTAGTTCATCTATTTTCAATAAGAGATTAAGAAAATAAGTAACTTCAACTGTGGCTCAAAGAACACTTTCAATAAACCAATCAACGTACCTAAAATTAACATTTTTGTTTCTAATCAAATGTTAAGCTTTATGGAATATTCCAATGAAAATTTCAGGAGATGCATTTCCCATTACAGACCACTAGGGACCAATAAGTGCCTTCCATTCCCAAAGCAGTAACTGAATAGTTAACAGAACTAACATGCTGCAAGAATGAGCAAGGTATTCCTTTCTCCTTAACAGAATCAAATTCATTATCTGTAAAACTGCTGAGAAGATCCAAAAACTATGTAGAGAAAAAGGGATAATCAAATGAGATTTTTAAAAGAGAGTACTTCAAACTGTTTAATCATCACCTACTCTGAAAAACTTCCTACTTTCCCTTTCCCCATGGTAGAATTATTGAACATTAAAACTAAAAAAACACTACTAAAACCATGCTTTTCTATCTTGGGGTAGAAGAAACTGCAATACCATACCGTATAGAAAATAGAGCCTGCCTAATACAATTCCCCATAGCTGATAGCAGCAGCTTATTGCTAAGTCAGGCATAATACTGAAATTAGGATCAGAGAGCCAAGCCAAAATATCTATAAAAGAATAGCATTTACACACAGTTATCTTATGATGCAGTAATAATGGGAAAATGAAAGAGCATTTTCTACTTAAATCTGTTAATAATTACTAATTCTGGTTAGAGAGAACTATTCAAAATATTTGCAACACTCCTTCATAGCAAAACAGTGGAAGAGAATTAGAATGAAATAATATAAAGCCTCAAAACAAGCTAACTGATATAAACCTTAACAGATATATTTTACTGCTTTTCAGACTCTTACATTAAAATGGAGGGCTCTTTCTAGAGTAACAAATTATGCTGAACTTATATAGTATTTTTGCATATAGCTCAAAGCTTCCAACTCTTTCCGATAGGGTGCTGTTAATTACTATCTCGAATTTTCTGGACAATATGTCAGTGATTCTATTAAATCTGCTAAGACATCATACACAGAAATTTGCTCTCCTTCATTCCACACACACACACAATATAAAATAGTAAGAGTAACTACAACAGTGAGCTACAGAGCAAAAGTCGAAGACTTGAAATGTATACTCATCAAATCCTTTCATATAAAAATGCACTTTAAATATTTTTACTTCTAAATCATACTTAATAGAACACCTAAAAAACTATTTATACTATTAAATACAAAGAACAAATAGCCACAGTTAAGTAGTATGCTATTAAAAATGAATTCATTATTCTTGAGGCTAAAGTTTTGTATGATAAAATACATCACTATATTTGTTCATACAGTCTAGCAGGCCTTTGTTTGTGTTTACTGAATATGCCTTCCATATACTTAAGACCCTAAATCAGAGCTTTCCAAATGGAATCTGTAGAGAAACAAACAAACAAACAAACAAAAAAACAAAAAAACCCACTGATTCCAAAAAGAAGACTGTGCAAACAATACACAGTTTCAAGATAAATAAATCTATCCAACGCAACAAAACTGTTCATCCAGGTTAATTAATAATCCTATCTAGTGAAACATATCTTTCAGAAAACATAACATGTCCACATGTCAAAGACTTAAAATTAAAATGATCTTTAGAATATAAAAAGTTTCATTGGCCCAAACACGATAATATACAATTTATCTAGTCTTGCAAATAGATTTGAAGAATCTTTGAAAACACAACATATTTTCACCTCATCCTACAAAATTTGACCTGACGCCTCCTTGGTCTAGCAAAGCCTACCGACCCCATCCCACCTCACTGCCCTTACCAGACTCTGTTATTTGCATAACAGAATGCAAAGGTCTGCCTATGGCAAAATCCATATAAGCAAAAAGAAAAATTTACTGAATCTCTTTTCGCTGCTCGGTCTGGTTTCCTTTAGGTCCCCTCACTGACATTACTGTGGCCCCACAGCGTGGGGTACAGGCCGATCTGCATGGCTGGTTATACAGACGTATTATGAAGCCTTTACAATTGACCACACAAACACAATACCACAATGTAGGTCAACTTGTGCACTCAAATGCCAAAGTGAGGCTTATATGGAAGTAAACTACAGACATAAATCTGTAAGGGTAGAATTCCATCCAATGATCCTAAAATTATTTCAAGGAATCAATCTCCAAGAATGCATCATGAAATCAGAAGAGACCAGTTAAGCTTTAAGAGGGGGGAGAAAGAAAGAAAGAAAATGAAAGACGTTTAGAAGAGGCAGCAAAGGCTTCATCAATCATATCATTGAGAGGGCTCAAACTACAGATGAAGTTAGAAAACAGAAGATTTTAGAAAGGGTATTTAAAATTATTAACTGATCAAAAATTTGTAGTTGTCATTAAAAAAAAAAATACAACTTAGCAATTCAGTTCAGAAAGAAGAATATCCCCAGGAACATACACATCTGTTTAATATTACAAGCCAACTGTCAACATCCTAAGTGAAGTTTTAATTTAATATTTTTTCTTTCTTGATGTTTTACCTTTAATCAATGCCTCATGAGAGTATCAACTTTCTATAAGAAACTGTTAAATATAAAGAAATGTTATTGTAGCATGTTTATAAAATCATAGTTCGAGAACTTTTTATTTTTCCAAAGCCTGACCACAACTTAATTATCTGCAGGACATTCCAGGCTCACAATTGCAAGCTCCAGTTCCCAAGCAATTTTAAACAATATCTACTGTACAGGACACAGGGTACACAAAAGACCGCAACATGGTTATATTTCCAAAAGTCAGCATTAGGCCCTTTAGACATGGTTTTATTTTCATTAAACAATATTTGTTTCCTCACTAATCATTAAATGGTTTTCATCACTATCGCCTGCTTTCTTTTCACATGTCAGTTGTTAGCATCAGTGTTTGTGTTCATAATAAATAAAAAAGTGACCCACCTAGTTATTGAAAAATGAACACACACGATGTCTGTTTCAACAAGTGTTAGAAATTCAGCAACATACGCACACTCTGAATACTGTTCTATTTTAATCTAGGCTCTAAAAACCTTAATGGAATAATAGACTCTGTACAGTATTCTCCTTTAAATCAGATTTAAGCTTCGTGCCTGCTTATGTTATTGTGGGCACACAGATATAATCAGTGGTTCAAGACATTTACTTGGGAAAATGCAAGAGGAAGAAGAAAATACAGTAAGTTCATATTCCTTACCATAATGGAGAGGAGTTGAAAATATTGCCAATTCCTACAGACAGATGAGAAAAGTAGCCTGATTAAAAGTAACATGCCAGAAACTGACCAAAATGTGGGGAGCAACTAACAGAGCATTCCAGAACTTTAGGAATGATTCTGGCCAAGAAAATTTAAAAAAAAAAAAAAAAGGAAAAGAAAGAATAGCTATATTTTATGAAGTACCAGGAACAATTAAAAAATATGTTAAGTGTGGAAGAAACAAAGAAAAAAAAGTCAGAGATACAATTAATAGTCAGCAGAAAAAAATAATCTAATAAATAATATGGAAAACCTTCAAGAAGTCAGATACTGTATTGTTGCATTGGAACCACTAGAGTTTTCAGAAGAGCAAATTACTTAAATCCAAATAAACTAATTGTGGATTTCAGATTAACTTGCCAGTAGGTTTCTGAGCACAGAGACAGACAGAAATGTACAAATGTGGGGCAGGCACATTCATTTATTGGTTTATATGTTTATTTATCAAACACTTTACAGCACTTCTTATATGCCAAGTACTTTGCAAAGTGCTTTACTCATTTTAATCCTCCCAAATTAGGTACTACTTTGTTCCCATTAAACAGATAATGAAATTAGATTAAGTAATTTGCCCACAGATCACAGGTAGGTGATAGAGCCCAGAATGCATGTTCCTCACCACCACGCACAAACCATCCCAGGTGACATTAACTTTATTTAGGTAAGAACGAATCTGTTAATTGGAGGGACCCATATGTCTAACTACTTCACAGCTGCCTCCTCTAGCTTCTTATCCTCTGCCAGCTTCTCAAATGTGTCTTTCCACGGGAGTTATTCTAAGGCTTCTTTTCTTATCATTTGAAATTCTTCTTGGGCAACCCCATCTTTCCTCAAGCCTTTAACCTCCACTTACACTCTGATGTCTCCCCAGTCTATACCCTGGCTTAGAAACCTTTCCTCCAGCCTATTTCTGTATTTACAACCACCTGATAAACATGTGTCCCTTGGGTGCTTAGCACACACCTCAAATAACTACAAAATTGAACTCGTTTTAACCATCCACCTAGACACCCACAACTGAAACCTCAAAATCATCTAACAATTGATTTCTCATCTCCTACAACTAACAAGTCCCAATTCCTTTCAAATATATCTTGAATCTATCTCTGTCCCTATAGCCACCAGCTTAGTTCAAGCCATCACTGTGTCTTGACTAGACCTGAATACTGCAACAGCTCAATTGTTCTTCCTCCTTCCTGCCTGCTAATCCTCCTAACCTTTGTTGAATCTACCAAAGGCCAGCCGAATTATTTTTTTTAAATGCACACCTGATCATGTCATTTCCCTACTGAAAACTTTTTGTGGTTCACCATGGCCTTCAGGATAATGCCATCCATTTCCCATTATAGGGGAATCCTTTTTAAACCCTCAAAGCTCAGTGCAAAATTCACCTCTCCTATGACACCCTCCCCCTTTTGCCCCTCCCACTGATGACTTCACTTCCACCTATGTCCATACACAGTTTGATAACAGCACTAACTACAACAGGCTTTAATTATTTGCCTATAAGTCTATCACCAGTTTACGAGTTTCTCAAAGTCAGAGATTGCCTCACTCATGTTTGTAAGCCCAATACCTAGTTTCATGCCTGGCAGACAGTGGATGCTCAATAAATAGTGAGTGATTATGAGTAAGTGAATGAAGAATTCATTCTCACAGATGTCCTCAGTTCAAATTGATATTAATAATCTGTCTAAAGCAGAATGAAGGAGCACAATTTCGAGAGCAATGTACATTATTTGTTGGCCACCTACATGCAATGCTCTCCTCCTTCTGAGAACAGCCCCCCAAACTTCCTTTGAAAACCATCCTTCCTTGGGCCGGCCCAGTGGCGCACTGGAGAGTGTGCCACTTGGGAGCGCGGCGGCGCTCCTGCCGAGGGTTCGGATCCCATGTGGAGACCGGTGCCCGCTCACTGGCTGAGCGCGGTGCAGGCGCAACACCGACGGTTGCGATCCCGTTGCCGGTCACCGGTACGGGCGCAACACCGAGGGCTGTGATTCTGTTACCAGTCAGTAAAAAAGACAAAAAGGAAAAAAAAAAAAAAGAAAACCATCCTTCCTTGATTCTCAGCCGTGCATATTGGGTGGAAGTAACACATTGCTCCAGCTGCAGAGCTGGGTCCTAAGTAGCTAAGCAATATATCCTTTCCCTCTGGAGACGGGTGGATTTAAGGATAGGCATATGACTCAATTTGAGCCAGTGAGAATGACTGAATCCCAAGATTTTGGTGAGTACTACAAGGAAAGAGCCTCTCTCTTCCTCTGGATGGGGCAGGATGGGAAAGTGAAGTCTGCATGCACTGCTGCTCTTTGGTTACCACAAAGCAAGGGCTTGGAGGTTCCTTAAAGGAGATGTCAACACTGTAAAAGGCAGAATAGAGGGATCAGAAAAATTAGGCCTTTGGTGACACTGGTCCACCAAGTTCAGCCATGCCAGTGGTAAGTTGTACCATTAGACTTTTAAGTGATATAAATCAAACTATTTTGGTTATTTATGCTAATTCACATTGGGTTTTCTGTAACTTGTAACCATAAGACTCCTTATAAAACAAGTTACTGTTTGCAGGAAGAAAATCAAGCTACACATTTTAAGAAATGCACAGCAAAAAGGAAACAAACAGGGAGAGGGTGAGAGTGGACTGCAAGTTAAATCTGAGAGGATATGAAGTTAAAAAAAAAAAAAAACCAAGTTAACAGGATACTCCAAAACACAAATAAGAGAATGAGATTCAAGATGTGGAAAGAAAGCCTTCCATTCCAAACAGCATCAATCAGGCCCTTATAGGGGTATCCTGTGGTACATTTATGAAAATAAAGTTTTATAAAGAGCTAGAAAAAAATTTAAAAATAACGAATGTTTCTTTTTGAAAAGGTCTTTATGAGAAAAAAGAAAAGGCTTTGGGATAATTTAATCTAGAGAAAGCAAGTCCTAAAGGCAATATAACTTGTTGAAGAGTTATTTATAAGGAGGTGACTAAACAGCTGTTCTCCAATTTCACAGAAAAAGAATTAGAGGAAATTGATTTAAATTTCAGTATGAAGCTGAAGCCAGGCAAAGGAGAAGTGCTTGAGGGAGAACTGTTAATAATGAAAAATGCTAAATGGAAAACTGGATTTTTATGGCTTTTAGAAGATGGAAAGTCACCTAGTTTGATTCTTTTAGTTTGGGATCAAACTACTATACACATATGTGAGGAGTACCTTCTGTTTATTTATGCAAATACCACCTATTGAATCCCTACTATGGGTCAGGCGCTATGCTAGGAACTGGGAAAACAAAGATGAATAAGATATGGTGTCTGTCCTGTCTAAAGGTTGTACTACTAGATACAAGCATCAAACAGAGTCCTACCCTCCCCTTTCCCATTCCCATGCCCTGAAGTAAACTATCATTTGGGAGAAGACACAACAGCACTTAGAAAGTGAAATGATAATGTAATAATGAAATAACACAAAACAATAATGCAAAGGATGTCACAGGCCACACAGAGTTCCTTGCTTAATAAGTGATACGGCAGTAAGTGCTTTGAAATCAGAAGGAGACTAGTATAGACTAGAATGGGCTTTTCAAAATAGGTAGAATTTGACAAAGTGAAGGAGAGTGAGCAGTCCAGGCAAGAGAAATGGCAGGAGCCAAGGAGGAGGCCAGATAGTGGAGGGGACAGCTCAGGCTCAAGGTGGTGAGGGTCTGAACCCACATGATCACAATGGAATGGGTGAGAAAGAGAGGAAACACAGGCTCTATTCACTTAGTTCACTTCCAGGATGTGCAGAACTGTGCTCTATGCCGTGAGGGGAATGGAACCAAGTGACCGTCCTCTTGGGCCTAATTATGAACTGGATGGGAGAGGCCAGGAAAAGGGAGAATGACTGCTACAACTGCAAAACTGGTGGTCAGTGTGGAGGAGCTGTCTCATTGGCTATGATTTCTAGAATTTTATTTACACAAGCTGAAACAACAACAATGCCAAAATGTAAACAGAAAAAACAGTCCTCTCAAAATATCACCTAGTATGCACCATGGGAGATACTGATTTTATTGCCAGTTGAGTCAACAGAAAAGTATAGAAGCAAATATGCCTGTACTGATGGAACTGTACCAAGTAACAAATATTTTATAAGACCTCTAAAAAAGAAGGTCTTAGTTAGAACTAAAATGTTTCCAGATTTCATCTTTTGACATAACCAAGATTCATTCGCAGATTTCCAATCACTTACCCACAGATAGGTGTTTAGAAGCTTTCAGAAAATTCATCACCTCTCCTTGATATCTTTTTTTTCTTCCTTCCCTTAATTTAATTTTGGTTTAACTTCCTCTTGTCACTGCTTGCTTACAAATCACTGCCTCCATGTCTGGAGTCAATTAGGGCTATAAAGAACCCTACCACGCCTTCATCTGCGGACTCATTCATATATATTTTCTTATATCAAGAGGTAGAACTAAAAGCCTGTAACTCCAAAAGTTTCCAATCAACCATCACATTCTATTCTTTGGAAAAGTATGCTTCTCTCCACAGCTAAGAAGATGACATCAAACAAAATGTTTTGCAAGAATGTTTCCTTTCCACCTGTATAAAGATGAATTGTGCTTTGGGAATTCACTTGCAAAAAAGGGTTGAGTGTGGGTAATAAATGCTTAATAGCAATAGCATTAAAAAATCTTTCTACCATTTAAAATTAAATGTAATTTCCTTATTACTTTAATGGAATCCCTTGGAGTTGAAGTATTTAACTAGTCTCTTTCACATCAAGTATTCATTATATAATTCCCTTTTAATATTAGGTATGTAAACTGTCCATTGACAGAATAAAAGCACATTTCCACTGAAACAAAAACTGGAGAAGGACAAGGCAGCTTGATTGAGAATCTGAAAATGGGTTACAGATTCCATTTCAGTTCAGATTTACAGTCAACATGCCACAGTGCCATTTACCACCTCTAAAGTTTCAGGTCATATTCAGAAGAAAAGTATGAACTGCCACATCACTTAAGAAAAATCTGTTTGAGCCTAGAATACTTGACTTTTCCCACTGCAATGTTGAGCAAGAAAGGGAGAAAGAGGGAAAAAATATATCTCATATAAAAACCACCATAAAAAAAAAAAAAAGGCAGAGATGAATTACCCAAAGTTCTGGCCATGGTGAGGACTTCCCTTTGTCACTGTCTTTCAGAGTCACCCCTGAATGGGGCTGCAATGTAGCCCTGTCTATCACTGACTGGAACCAGCCTACTGGCTAAATCCATCCTAGCCCGGAAGATGCTTGACATACACAGGGGAAAAATTCTAGGGCTGGATGGCAGACACCTAACCCAAATCATGAGCTGTGGATGCAAAGCCTCTCTACACAGTTCCTAATTCAATCCCTCTCTTCCAGCCCTCCTATCTCCTGCTGGAGCCTCCCATCCCAACCAAAAGCCAGAGGGCAAGGAAACCCCTTTACGCAATTTATAAAGATCAGCCTCCTAAGGCAAGAGCAGAGTGGAAGACAGTGAGCAGATCCAGAAGAGCCACAGCACACCCTATTGTCTACTGCTCACATCCTTCAGTTAAACTGAGATCTTCTCAGTAGATTCTACCATCTAATGCTTTTCCATTTCCCACTCTTGGAGCCTTTGTCATGTGTTCCTAGCCTGCTTCTCCTTCTCTCCATTTTCACACTTGGAAAATCTATGGATCTTTAGAGCCCATGTAAATGTCACCTCTTCAACCTCAACCAGAAGTGATCTGTCTTCTGAATTCTCAAAGTTCCTCTTTCAAGGATTTCTATAATTACTAATGAGTATTTCTTATACTTATGAGTTTATATATGAGATTACTTATCACCACCTGACATTAGGTATTTTTATGTATACTTGTCTACTATAAGTTTTCCATTAGAACATAAGCTCCATGAATGCAGAGATTTGTCTCTCATCTTTGAGAAAACAGTGCATACCCTATAGTAGAAGCTCACTAAATATTTACTAAATGAATGCCCCCTTCTAGATATAAACATACTGATGGACAGAAGAGAGTCTCATTCATCTTTCAATCCCAAAGAGTAATCTAAGTGCCTTCCTTACTCACAGGTAGGCACTCAATAAGCGTAAGGTGACAATAAAGTATAGCTGTCCCTCAGTAACCCTGGGGGATTCATTCTAGGACCTCTCACAGATACCAAAATCTATGGATGCTCAAGTCCATTATATAAAATGGTGTACGGTCAGGGTCAGAAAGGTGGATGCTAGGCCTGGGTTACCCATGTCTCAGCCAAGGAGGGGTAAGCATTCTTGCTATTCTCATCCCTGTCCCAGGTTACATGGGGGAGCTTCCCTGGGGACAGCACACATCCAACAGTTGGGTTAGGGTTAGGGTTAGGGTACAAAGGCTCTCGAGGCCCTCTGTACTCAGGCCACAGAACACCTTCACAAATGTATTTCACACTGCTGACAAGGAGCAGCTACTAGCCTGGGGAGCCAGTTTCCTCACTGTCACTGAAACATACCAGCTTTGATTTTACTTGCTCTTCAAGGCTCTGCTCCCACGTAAAAGCTTTCCTGCCCAGTCTACCCCTCATTATCATTCCCTTTTCTATACTCATTCTATACTCAGTACTAATAATAAGTTCTAACACATTTAATACTTTCAAGTAATTTATCAATAATTTCCTTTAATCAGTATCAGGATATCCAATTTTTTATATTTGAGAAAAGATTAAATAGAAAACTAACTGAATTTTTTTTGTCTTTTTATCTTAAGAGGTTATGATAAATTTGAAACAAATTTGATTAAAATGTGTTTCTTTAAAATAGTGATAAACTGGAAGCAGCCTAAATATCTTTCAAGAGGGGCTCGGATAAATCAATTACATGATATTATTTTTAACGGCTATGCAGCCAAATAAATGGGTGGTAAAGAGCACTATGTACTGACATAGAAAAATGTCCACAATATATTGTTAATTTTAAAAGGTAAGGGGGTGGGGGAGGGGAGATCATAAAACAGTATTGTAGAAAAATCCTGTTTTTGTTTAATAGGAAAAAAATGTCTGGAAAGTTATACATCACAATTGTAACAATGGCTATTTCTGGCCAATAATGCTAAATGTAAACTTGATTTTCTTCTTTATTCTGCTTAAGGAGCACTTACTATTTCCATAAACGGATTTTAAAAGTCGACTTCAAAAACGTGTCCTGCTGATAATAGCCCATTATAAAAGTACATAATCACTATTACATCAAATACATTTGTGAAAACATACCAAATGCCAACTTTGAAAATAAATTTAAAAACACCTCATTTTTTCATCTAGATGAAAAATTCTAAGTATATAGAGACTCAGGGGGGAAATATCACAAGGCAATCGCAGTTATCATTGCAAAAGGCATTTAAAAATATATCCTGGGACTTTCAGAAAGAAGAGTACTTAATCACAGGACCATCCTACTGAAGAGTTCCTTAGGGATTACCTATGCAAAGCTCCTCAATAAACAAATAAGAGTGAGACCCAGAAAGGTTAGGTGAGTTCTCCAAGATTACAATTAAATATTGGCGAAGTCCAAAAATATTTATAATTCAGAATTTATGCTTTTTAATTCCTTTCTCAATTTCTCTGAGTTAAGATAGTCTGCAGCCTATCACTTTTACTTATACCATAGAATTTGTTGCTGGAGAAGATGTCCAAGAAAAAGCAAATGTTCATTTCACAAGAGTTTTTTTTTTACTGACTATAATTTGGATAGAAATGCACACAATATTGTGAAATGGAAAGCCTCACTCTCTTGGTTAAATATAGCTTATAAGTTCCATGATAAGAACATTTTGACAACTAGGCATATGTTAGGCTATGATAAGTAGGAGCTGACAAACTCTAGTATTTACAGACTTTGAGAATCTGAAAGTCAGGAAGAAAAAAGTACTACTGAGCTTAAAATTTCAACTGTGCTGTACACTTTTCATACTTTTTGTATTTGAGTTTGGGGGTTCATTCAACACATTATACCTTCAATCCTCTGGCTTATTCACTTTCTTTTTAGAGGAATTTTGAAGGGGCCTTTTTTAAGTCAATGTGTTTTAAACATAAAAAGTTTTTCATACCATAAACTGTAGTAAACATTTGTAGACTTCACTGATACTTTACCCACCAGAGGGAGCCCATATGGATTTCTGTGTAACATGAAACCTCAAACATGAGGTTTATGTGAATTCTAGAATCATGTTATTCATAATACAATCGATACTATAAAATCATTTAATAATACTATATTTATATACCCCCCAAAAGAGAAAAATTAAATGAGATCAGGTATGTAAAATCCTTAACAGAGTTCCAGATCTATGTATGGCAGAAGCACGAAAATGATTGATTTTCCAAAATTTTTACCCTCCTGAATTTTAGTTACAGTGCTCGGAATAAATTAACAAACGTATTCTGACTTACACACAAGTTGATGTGAGTTACGATCATATCTGCCTTCCCTTCAATACATAGACAAATCTGGTTCTTGATCACAGAAGATAAAACCAGACTCTGAACAGGAAGAGTTCACTAAAAATGTCACTCTGAGGGTACCTGTTTCAGAAGCCCTACCCTAACAGGTGATACACTAAACTTTCTGCCAACTAGAAAGTGAAGAAAGAGGGAATTCTTTGACCTACTCCAGATTCTTCTTGGAATGAAAGGGAAAATCGACTATTTCTGAGAACCATGCTTCTACAACATGTGATATAAGCATTACCACCGAGATGAGTTTCCTTCAAGAATACAGAAAGCACACTGAGAAGAAGTGGGGAGAAGCTGGCATCTACCAGGCCCTTCTGAGTCTCTATCCCCATCGGCACTCAGGGGAAGGCTGACTTGCATTGTACTTCTCACCACCATAAGGCCCAGCCCACTGTTTGCTGGATTTATGAGGCAGGTCTCAATTTCCATGTAGTTGGCTGGGCATGTGTACTAGGTATCTAAGTTGTACTCTACTGTGCCTAAGATCTAAATATGGCAAAGTTGGAGATCCCATTGGGTTCCAGCTATGTTCTCCAATCCAAGTTTACCAAGAAGCACTGCCATTGGGGAATTATCCACCATTTGGCATCTTAATAAAATTCCAATGTCCATTAGGCTCCTTGGATCTATTATCCACTGTTTAGAATTGAAAAGACATGAGTAACTGCCATCCTACCCTAACTTTGAAAAAAATAAGTTATTGTGGTGTACTACTATTTAATTTTCCAACCAGAATGCTGGGAATTATTCTACCTCTTCCTCTTCCTAACCCCACTAATTAATTATTAAGTTTTACCAAATTTTTTGAGTCTACCTACTAAATACTACATACCTACTTCATCTATCCTATTATCACTGGCTCCTCATCTTTTACCCGAATTACTGTGCCAGCCTCCTAATTAGCTCCCTATATCAGTCTTGTTACACTCCAAACCCATCACCAATATCACTACTGATTATCTTAAAATACAAATACAATCTTTTCATGCCTCTGCTTGCATAGCCCAGAGCATGAAGTCCACACTCCTCAGCACTGCTGACAATGCTCTAATCCAAGAGCTGGTAAACTTTTTCTCTAGAGGACCGGACAATAAATATTTTAGGCTTTGCAGGCCTTTGTGGGCTACAACTCTGCTGCTGTAGCATGAAAGCACCCATATTTACACAGCCTATATGTAAACAAATGAACATGACCGCATTCCAATAAAACTTTACTTACAAAAACAGGCAGCAGGCTGGATTTAGCCTGCAGGCCAAAATTTGCAAACCCCTGCTCTAACCCAATCCAGCACAGCCTCATCTCCTGGCACTCTAACCCTCACCCAGGCTTCCTCCAGGAAAGGGATCTAGTCACACCAGTCTTGCCTCTGCTCCCCCAATTGCCTGCTGTGTACATCACTGCCTTTGCTCACACTCTTCCTTCTGCAGGAGTGTAATTTATCCCCCTTTCTAGGTCTGGAATGGTTCTTGTCCTTCAAGGCCCAGTTTGATTATCACTTTCTCTCTGAGGCTTCCACTGATTCTCCCTCATGTAGATTTAGTTATCTTTTACCTGTATTTTCAAAGAGCTGGAGCATATGTCTCATAGTTTTTTAAGTACTCACAATGCCTGACACACATCATATGTTCAATGCTTATTGGCTCATGAAATAAATCAATTATTGAATAAATATAATTTCAGAAGCTGTAGTCCTAAGTCCTGGAAAAAATTCAGAATGCAATCCACACAAAGGACTCACTATTAATATCATGAAAAATCTCGAGTGCTGAGCTCTGCTTATAGTATACAGTCAGTTATTACAATCCATAAAAACACAGCATCATGAAGCTAAAAGAGGCCTTGAAGAGCTTTAATGCAGCGGTTTTTACACTGTGTGTCTCTGAGCCCAGTGGTTGGTTCCTAAGGGGTTCCTCAAGGAGAAGGGGAAAAGGCAGTAGAAGGATAGGCTGGCTAATGACCTTCTCTTCCCAGCCCCTCACCCCACCTTTAACCAAAGCTGCTCCTTATTTCACTTGCAACAAGATTTCTGCCATATTAAAAAAAAAAAAAAAGAAGAAGAAAGAATCTATATGATTCAACTCACTCATGTTCTGTTCATAGCCTGCATCCTACACCCACATTGTTTCCTGATCTATTCCTATATTGTTTGGCCCTGTCTCCTGTCTTTCCTCCTTCTCACTGACTGACTGCACATACCACCTGATACTGCTTCTTTGAACCAGCTTCCTTAACTGAAATCCCCTATTTAATGATGACTATACTCAATCCTTGGATAAAGTCTATTTTCAGCTACTCTGGATAATCAGGTGGTCCCAGGTCAACCTCTGGGTCCCAACATTGCCACACAAGCTCAACACTGCCTCTCAAAAGGAAATTAAGGAGGACCTGGGGAATCAATGCTAAGAGAGTTATAACTGTCACTCACACCTAAGTCACTGCCCTGTCCGCTTGTCCACTAGACTATAAACTCCTTGAATGAAGAACTAAATCTGAGTAATAAAATAAAAGCTACTATTTATTAAATGTTTTCTCCAGATACTGGACTAAGTATAAATGTATATTGTGCAATATTCAAGAATCATGTGAGGATCGTATTTTTAGAACTGGAAGGAGCCTTGGATAGAGATCACCTAGCCCCAAAACCAAAGAGACACAGTATATTAACACTTATTCACTGACTCAAGAAATAGGTATTGAGGACATGCATCGCTGCACTGTTCTGGAAGTTTGGGATTCAATGCAGACAACAGCCTTTGTTTTCAGGAAGCATATATTCTAGTAGATAAACAATAAATAAATGGATACATGATATGCTAGGTAATGAAAAGAATAAAGCAGGGTAAAGGACAGAAAAAAGATGCCACTTTATACACAGCAGTCAAGTAAGGCCTCACTGAAGCAACATTTGAGCAGAGACCTGAAGCAACTGAGAGAACAGCTAAGTCAAACCTGGGAGAAAAGTGTTCCATGTAGAGGAAACAGCAAACACAGTGGCCCTGAGGAAGTTATGTGCCTGGTGCATCTGAGAAAAGCGAAGAGGCTGGGGTAGCTGGAACAGAGTAAACAAGAGGAAAGTACGAGAAGGTGAGCTCAGAGAGGAGCAAAACCAAGTCATTTGACGTTGGGCCACTCTAAGAACTTTGGATTCCAGCCAGTTACTTAAGATAATCAATCTTAAAAAAATAAAGATAAATAAGTGAAGGTTAGCTTTCACAAAAGCAATGCATAACAGATAAAGAACAAAATCTCATCTGCATGCCTAATCTGAAAAGACAATCCCCAACAACTCAGGATCACCAGAACCTTATTCATAATTGAACCATCTTTGTTTTACAAGAAATCTCTGAAGTTGTATAGTCTAAGCACTCAGTTTTAGTAATGTGGAAACCAAAGCCCAGAAAGATTATGTGGCCAGTCCACTTAATGGCAGACCTGTGGCTAGAACACAGGCTTCCTGATTTCCTGTCCAGTGCTCTTCAGTGGCCCCTGCTGCCTCTGGACACGCAGCTCGGCTGCTGACAGGAGTCTCAGTTACCTGTGTGGTAGCTTCCCCTGGCCTCTGTAATCTTTATAAATCAGTAAGAGAATAGAAGAACTGCTACTATGAGGCATCTCCAGGCCCATTCCCATACACAAAGCCTGTTATTACAAACCCCCACAATTGTATTTTTTCATTCCCCACAGAGCTGAAGACAACCAGGCAGATGAGGTGGAGGCATGTCAGGCACTGTGACAGATGTTTCCGTTGCTTCTGCCTGCCCAATATCCCTTGCTCCCTACTCCCAGATATAGCACTCCCTTTTCCACAGTTCTGGTGGGGCTGGAATCACAGTATCCTCACCAGCTACTGCCCACAGATTGAGGTGGACATAAGACCTGACCACCTAAAGAACCTTATCCCTCTAACCATAATGACTACTATGAGAGGGCTCAGGATCTAAGCAAAGCCAACTAGAGTCCTTTCTTTGAGTTTTATGGATAAGAGCTAGAGAAAGAAGCTCTATCCCTGGACTGGCCCATTAGATGAGCTAAGAGATTCTCATTTTGTTCAGGTTAGTTTACATTAGGTTGCAATTACTTGCAACCGAAAGAACCCAGACTTATGCAGGCACTTGGATACCTTTTCTTATTTCATCTGCCTAACAATCCTATAATGTTGCCATTACTCACACTATTTTATAAAGGAGGAAACTGAGGCTAAGAAGCTTGCCCAAGTTCATATGGCAAATAAGAGACATTCAAATTCAAGTCTTTCTCCTCCAAATTTCATTCAGTATTCAGTTATGAATTCAGTATTAACTCAAGAAAAAGAAACTCATCACCAAAAAAACTCTGTTTTATACATTATAGTGGCAGGGGCCAGCCCGTGGCTCACTCGGGAGAGTGCATTGCTGATAACACCAAGGCCACGGGTTTGGATCCTATATAGGGATGGCCGGTTGGCTCACTGGCTGAGCGTGGTGCTGACAACACCAAGTCAAGGGTTAAGATCCCCTTACCGGTCATCTTTTCAAAAAAAAAAAAAAAAATTATAATGGAAATGTAAGGTAGGAGGATGTAGTGGGGGGAAAAACCGCACTAAAGTTGGCCAACAGACCTGCATTCTACCTCTGGCTCTGCACTATGACCTCAGCTGCTATGACTGGGTACTTTTAAATGTTTTTTAAAAAAAAAAAAAAAAAAGCCCATGATTCTGCTTTAGGTATATAGATTCTATTTTTACTCTATGTCAAGTAGATTCCAACTTGCATGTTGAACCCAACAACTGGTGATGGCTCCTTGCAAAGCATTCTGAGCTGTACAGATCTACTAGGAAATCAGCACTGTCTTTAGCGGTCACAGGGAGAAAGAGTGAGGAACAGCTGCATACTTGCCACACATTTGCCATGGCTGAGCAAGAATTCCACCTTGATGCAGAAATGCTGCTGTCTTTTATCAGTGCAGGCAGTCCTTTGCTCTACCACTCATGCCATCAGTACCTGCACAGGATTTTCACTCATTCCTTCATGTGCTTACTTGGCTCCCCTCTACAAGCAAGGATTGAAAGTGCAAGGCAGCTAAATGGTTTGGAGAATATAGTTGGTGCCACTGGAAAAAAATATGTCTAAATGGCCTACATGGGGAGGGGAGAGGCAGTAAAGGGGAACAATAATAATCAGTATGGTTCCTTCTAATATATACATAGTCTCATAATATCCTAGTAATTAGCTTAAATAGGGTATTATCATGTCCATTTTAAAGAAATAGAAAATGAGAATCAGATAAGAGGACTTGCCCAAGTTCAGCCACTTCTAAGCAGCAGAACCCAAACTTCAGTCCAAGTCCTAGTTATCTTTCTAATCCCATGGTCCTCATCAGTCCCACAATTAAAGTGAGTTAACTAACTAATCAAGTTTCCACTGCAAAGTGGCATATTCATCATTATTTGGAATTGTTCAAATAATATAAATTCCTCCAAAAAAATTTGAAATGTCATTACTGTCTGTAATTTAGTGGGTATACATGCATTTAAGTATATATAAATTTACCAAAACTGAGTATAAAAGTTAAATATTTAAAAGAATGATGCAGAAGAAATCCTGTGAAGGGAAAAAAAGATCTAGTTTCAACACAATTTTATTAAGCTAATATAACCTCTACAATTCAGTGAGATGGAAATCTGACATCAGATGTGTGTTTTGACCAAAATAAAGAAGGGAGGAATGGGAATTGAGCTAGATGCAATGTACCCTAGAAATAATAGCAAATGCTACAATGAAGGCATTTATCAAAAGTCATTAGTACAACTTGCTACATTTCCTCAGGTGTAAAAAATCAGGGTTAAACCTGAATTAGAAAACATGCTTCTAGTATTGACTAGATTTTTATGTGTAAGAAATCCAGGCCAAACAAAATAATGGCCAGACTCTACACATCTGATTGTGGTAAAAGAATAGGACACCCATGACTAGGTCTATACTAGTTAAACTTTCCACAAGGAAAGAGGGGGAGTGGGAAACGGTTGCAAGAAGAGGAGATAATTCACAAAGCAACTGTGATGTAAAATCAATACTCCTCAAAAGAATGCATGCCTTCCCTGTGTCAAGAGTGGCAGTGGCTCTAATGACACAGCTTATGTCCCTATTTCATAAAATCTCCAAGCCTTGACACATACCCACATCATTAAATAGCAGAATTGGAATTCTCACTGACATGCAGTCTAATCCTCCGATAAATGCACAAAGTTCTTTTCAAACATCTCTGACCAGCAGTCGTCTTTCTGTTTAATTACCTCCAGTGACAGAGAACTCAGCACCGCAGAGTCATGTTTCAGTTCCTGAGGCCCATTAACTCAAAAGCCTAATTCTTGGCACATTTCTTGACACTCAGGGAGAGGCCTAAATGATCACAGGGCTCTCCACAGGGCTTGCAAACCCAACTATGCTTCTTGTCTCTACTATTCCAGTCCCCTAACACTAAGTAGAACCCGAAATTGGCACAGTGTTAATAATAATTTCAGTGATTTCAGAGTTAGAAATGGCCCTCCGAAAACCAAAACTGTGATCTTCATACCACAGTTCCAATAAGAGGAACCTCAGTAACTGCTTGGGCCAAATTGAGAATATAGGGAGGGAGAATGTCCTGTTTCCCTTCCTCTCATTTCAACCTGAGATGCTCCCACTTTGATCTGCTGTATAGAGAGGATCAATATAGTTTTTTAAAAGTCTTCTGTTTGAGAAAAAAAAAAAAAAGAGGGGACCATTTAGAGGTAAATCAACTGAGGTCATAAAACTTGCTTACTAACATCATATGGCTAATAGTTGTAGGGTTAAGACAACAACCTGGTCTCTTGGCTCCTTCTCTGGTGCTTTCTCTACCACATAACTGATTACCTACAGGGCAAAGTTCAAACTCTGCAGAATGATATACAAAGCCCTTTAAGATCTACACTTTCCTGCCATTCCAGTCCAATTTTTCTGAGTATTCCATATTCTAGTCACACTCAAATGTTTATCATACCAACTTATGTCAGACTGTTACCTACCTCCACACCTTTGTGCATACTATTCTGTCAGCATGGGAATGCCCTTCCCCACCTTGCCTGCACTAGAACCAACTAATCCTCTTTCAAGATTTGTTTCAAGGTTCATTTCCTCTATAAAGGCTTTCCTTATCCTCAGAAGGAACTGACCACATTCTCCTTTGTGTCTTATACAACACCTGCAAGGCTTTATGGCAATTGATTTGTTTGTATGTGTCTCCTCCACCACTCTTTTTACGTCCTGTTGGACGTAAAAACACAGTGCTGTTCAGAAGGTAGGTGCTTAATAGATGTTTATTGCTGGCTTGAACATATTCATCTGGTCCAATCCCTCTTCTCATTCTTGAATATCCTCTGCAAACTGCCACTCATTAATTCATGCGTACATATATTCATTAAAAACATCTGAGTGTCTACAAAGTGCCAGACATTGGATTGTGTGTCAAGCAGAGGTGGATTTACCATGAAATTAATGAAGCTTAAGCTTCAGGACCTTTCATTTGCATCTTCCAATGCTCTGAACTGAAGTGTGTGTGTGTGTGTGTGTGTGTGTGTGTGTGTGTGTGTGTGTGTGTGTGTGTATTTATTAAAGAGGGCAGACAAAACTACATAAGATTTAGGCCCCGCAAAAACTAGATCCACCAAGGATACAAAAGTGAACAAGACAAATATCTCCCCCTTATGGAGTTTCCTGTTTAGCGGAGAAGACAGACAACCATTTGTTCATTCACTTGTTCAACGAACATTTACTAAGCAATGCTACAAGTCATGCATTCTGAGATGAAGCCAACACTGTTCTTGCCCTTAAGGAAAGGGTTCCTGTTCTCAGGGAAACGGAGGAAAGGCTGCTATGTTCATGGAACAGAAAGTAGTTTAGATGACGGTAACAGAGTGTTTGTGAAAGAGTCCTACTTAGTGCGGGAGACAAAGGGAATAGAGAGTTCAGCTGAATATGGTTTTTGATCTCAACTGGGGCGTGCGGGGTGGGGAGCAGACAAGTAAACAGAAGAGGCAAATGCAGTGTAGTAAGGGTTCCTGCGACAGGAAGCAAGGGACTGAGGGGGAGTTTCCCTACATTTAAGTCTGCAGTGACGGCGAACTCATTACCTCACAAAGTGGCCCACGAACTTTGCGGATAATTTCTGAGCGCCTCCTTCCCCCAAGGAGAAATCTGCTCCCTAGAGTTTCCCGACATGCATCCCCTTCCTCAAAATAAGGCTGTTCCTTTCCCAAGACAGCTGTCGGCTCTCTGAGACCAACTCTTCTGTCCCCCTTGAGACCTCGTACTTCACACACTTCTTACTGAACAGGGTCTGGTTTGGGGTCTGGGGTCCCTGTCTCGGGTCCGTCCCACTCTCTAGCCCGCCGTTTCCATAGCAACCAGCTCACCACTTCGCGGGCCCGGCTGGAGAAGTCGCCCTTGGGCCGGGGGCTCCGGCGGAACAGCTCATCGCGGCTGCCATCGACCCCGCCGCCCACCGCCACTCCCAGGGCCTTGTTCCGAGTCTTTACGGTCTTGACGCTGGCCCGGAACAGCAGCGTGATGTCCACCGCCATAGCTGTCCGCGCCCGCGGCCCCACAGCCGGGCCGCGCACGTCAGCAGCTGGGGACCGCGGCGCGAACCCGGCGGCTGGAGGACTGTTCCGGCCCCGCACACCTCCCCCCAGCAACGGCGACATGAGAAGAAAGGTTCCGGCTCAGGCGGGCTACCGCGGCGATAGGAGAAAGGTTCCGGCTCCGGCGGGCTACCGCGGCGAGAGGAAAAAGGTTCCGGCCTCCGCCCGGCTACAGCGATGAGATCCGGGCCCCCCTCTCTCCTCCGGCAAGCCTCGGAGGGCTTGCCCGCGCGGACGGTACTCCGAGCTCGCGTGTGCCAGACTGGGGCGAGAGGATCGGGAAGCCGGAAGGCTCCGTCCCTTGTCGTGGCCCCTCACTGACTGGGCCCGGGAGGTTTGGTGGCTGGGGACGCGGAGGCGTACCACCCTTGACCTTTGACTTCAAGAACTCACCTTGACCCGGCCAGAGACACTTGGACAGTGACCATCTGGGTGCATTAAGTGCTAGGACAGCAGGTGTGCAAGGCACAGAGATAGAGGCCTTTCTCCAGCCTCAGCCACCTCTTCTGTAAGGTGAAGCCGGCTCCTTCCTCGGAGTTGACTGTGAGATTTAAGTAAGGTGACGCGTGTCAAGTGTTTTGACGTTGCTTGACTCCTAGTAAGTGGCCAATAAATGCTAGTTACCGTAGCTGAAAGTATTATCATCACTCTTATTATTTTTGGTGAGGAAGAGGCTCTACAGGGATGATGTCACCTGAGCAGAGAATCGAAGGATGAGTAGGAATTTGTCGCATGGAGACAGAGGTGATATAGTGGCTCTAATGCCAGTGAATTCTTTCCATCTTTGGTATATAGTTTTTAAACGTACTCTCTTGAGTCATAGTTATTGAAATTGACCACAAGTCAGCCAATGAGGTTTTTCCTGCATTTTTTGGTTCATGGTTCAGTTTTAATTTTATCAAGTTTGTTGTTTCTTCTTAAAGAGGATGCACGACTAGAATGTGTATATTTAAACAGTGGTTTTAATGGTCAGCAAGATAAGTTATCTTCATAATAATTCTAAAGTGCCGTTTGCCTTTTCACCCTCATTTTCTCATGGGTTGTGCACAGTTGAGTTTTCCAGAGACTGTGGTATCGCAGCAGACTGAATGCAGAGCAGCTGTCTTCTATTAAGCCAGACTTTAAAGAGATTTGTAAAAACGTAAAACAATGCCATATCTTCTTACCAATTTTGTTTTGTTTTGGAAAATGTATTTTTTCATAAAAAGGCATCATTTATGTTAATATATAATGAATATTTTCTTGTTTTCAGATGAATAGAAAAGTTTTTGTTTTACTTACTAATATGGTAAATATCAATAGATAAAATTCATGTACACAAAAATTGTTTAGGGCCTTCAGTAATTTTTAAGAGAATCTCTGCCAATGATTCTGTCTTGCACAAATGGCCCTTTGTTTTATTTATTTATTTATTTTATTTAGACATTAGCGAGTCTTTGGCTATGCAAAGGTAAGCCTGGAGTAGAGTAGAAGGAGAGTTGGATTGCACTGCATAAGACAGTGAAGGGGATTGAACTAGGGGAAGCCGGAACCCAGGGAGGAGGCCAGGAAAGTAGAAAGTAGGTAATTGAGAAGGGTTTTTGAGTGGATGGGAGGCTGAGCTCCACCAGACTTGCAGTGAGTGGTAACCTGTGTGAATAGTGAGTTTGGTGTGGTTGTTTTGGGCGGGGGTTAGAAAGGTGGAGACAAAAGTCTAAGTTTTCTGTCTGGATCTGTAAGAGCAGAAAAGATTGCGTTGGAGATGAGACCCAAGTGAGCTCCAAACATCAGGCTGTAAAGCCACGAGGGACATGAGTACATAAAGTTCCCTGAGGAGGCCGCTGGTCTTCCCACAGGCCATATAGGATTGCACTTTTTTATTTTGTTTGTTTTTATTTTTTTAATCTGAAAGAGTAAAGTGACTTCAGTTGACAGTGAACTAATAACTATATGAAAGCCCACAGAGCTCTGAGAGGATGTGGATAAAAAGGAAGAACAGAAATGTTGTGGGAGTATACTACTAACCACCCAGCTGGATGGAATATATGTTATGTTTCCTTTATTCATTCAGCAAACATTCATTGAGCCAGACACTGTTCTTCTGAAAAATATATTGGAATCCCCAAATGTAGCTCCTTATAATGGCAACCCACACACAAGCAGAATAGATGTAGGCAGCTTAGAATCATTTGGGGACTCTTTCATAGAAGCCATTAAATGCAGTCTCCCTCAAAAAGATACTGTATTGCTCATTCAGATGCCCAATCCACAATGGACATGTGCTGAGAGGGAGAAATAGGCCTCAGTTGTCAGCCAATGAGATTTTTCATCATCACATCCCTTAGGTTGGTTTTATAGCCCCACTGCCTGGGGAAAGATTGTGTAAGCAGACATTTGCCATTTGGAGAGTTCCCATTGTCAGGAAATGAATTCTTATGGTGGCGGGAGGGGACAGGGTTTTCTGGGTCCCTGGAATCATGGATTAGCCACAATAATATAGTAACCGGAGTAACTGGAGACACTCTATGATGTCTGTTTATTGTTTACTCCCCGAGAGGATTATAGTTCCTTGATCTACTGACCACAGACTTGGCCAGGTGATTCCTTTTATCCAATAAAGAGTGATGTGTCATTTCTGGGCAGCAAATTTAAGAGCTAATGTGTGATTCACCATGCTCTTTTCCCTCTGCCATGACAATGCACAATGTTCCAATGTTTTATCAGTCTGGGTCCCTGAGTAAAGATGGCATGGAGCATAGCCAACCAAAGACATGCACTAGGAATGACAAGTAGACCTTTACTGTTGTTGTCCCCAGAGACTTGTGTTTTTTTGCTACTGCAGCATAATTAGCATATCCTGACTGATACAACTCATATCCAGGTATTTGTCAAAACAAGAATATTGGATGCATTCTTCTCTTACCATCATTACAGTGTTATTTCTCAGTGAGTGAAGGACGGAGAGGAAGGAACTGCTATATTATGCCTAAATCTAAACAATGGAAAAGACCCGTTTAGGAGTGTTAGAGTGACAGAAGCCTTGCAAGATTATGACCATACCATGGTAGAATTCTTGATGCAAGAGGAAAGGACTTTGCAAACACTTACCTTTAGTTAGGAAGTGGACTTGAAATTTATTGAAAAAAATTTTTTCTCAGGGACTCTGGAAGGGATCATAACTCTAGGGATGGGAAGCTCAAAGCCTAAACTTTTGTTTTTTAAGAAGGAACCTAGCTAAAGAAGTCAGAGTGGATTTATCCCAGAAGCTTAGCTTTGAAGTAGATGTGCAGAAACAAGCGAGAAAAGGCAAGAAAATTGTCATGGTCCAACCTTTTGTGGTGCTGCCTCTGTCCCTCCACCACCTACCGAAGAGGAGCTGCCACATCCTCATTCCTACCTGATTCTTGTCTTGGGTTCTGAACACTTTGCTCTGACCTCCTGCCTTGTTGTACCCTACATTCTATTATCTCCCTTTCTGTATTGAGCTAAATGTTGGCCTCCCAAAAGGTGTGTCCACATCCTGATTCCTAGAACCCATGAATGTTACCTTACTTGAGAAAAGGGTCTTCGCAGATATAATTAAATTAAGAATCTTGAAATGATTTTGGATTATCCACGTAGGCCCTAAATCCAATAACAAGTGTCCTCATAGGAGATACACAGAGAACAGAGGACCCGGTGAAGACAGAGGAGGATATTGGAGAGAAGCAAGAATGCTGACAGCCACTAGAAATGGAGGAGCAGCAAGGGAGGGTTTTCCCCAAGAGCCTCTGCAGGGAGTGCAGCACGGCCAGCTCCTTGGTCTCACACTTCTGCCCTCCAGAACTGTGAGAAATAAATTCCCATTGTTTTAAGCCACAGAGTTTGTGGTCATCTGTGACTGCAACCACAGGAACCTAATACAAACCCTAACTCCTTTCCCCTCACATCCATCCTTTCTTACCTGTTCCAACCCATCTCCTTCAGATGATCCTCTCTTGGTTCTCGGTCACTGGGCTTGCATGCCCTCCAGGTCAGCCATTTTCAGCGGCCCGGGTCTGTATCTTTCTTGATATTAATCAAGTCCTGCCTCCGCCTCCCCTTGCGTTCTTCTTTCATTCCCCATCTCTTCTTTGATCTCCCTACCATTCTCCATCCTTGGAGAATCACATCTGAGCAAGCTCCCTGTACTACTAGTAAGGCTGGAGACCAGAATGAGCTGAATCTGAACAAAAAGGGCTCCTCTTTGCAGCGAAAAGGACATCCAGTGGCCCATCAGCAAATAGCAAACTCTCAACATAGGACTTAGAGGACGTAGAGATATTCAACTCTTGTTTCCAACTTCTCTATTAAGGAGCTGTTTGAATGCAGAAGAGAGGAGAGAGCTTATTTGGAGGTTCTAGCAACCACTTGTAGTATCTGAAGTGTCTGTGTCCGAAGAGTGGTCCTCAATCTGGACAGGCACTCCACTTTGAGCATTTCAAATAAGTGCAAAGAGAGAAAGGGGACACTTGCCAGCACAGCCAAATCAGCCCTGGGGGTTAGTGAATGACAAGGTGCCACCAGAACTCAGTGGTTAGGAAGCAAGTCAATCCCAAGGAAGGAGCATATGGCACAAGAACAAAGAGCCACTCAACAATAAGTCTCAGCACAGGGACAAAGTTCCCAGGCTCTTGAGGATTCTTCTTTTGTCATCCTGGATCCAAGTGACTAAATTTCAATAGGTAGGGCTAGAAGAGCAAAATTGGTAGGGCATTGTCTGTGGTTTGAACTTCTGCCAGTCATATCTCAGGTAATTGCTAAAAGGAGCTTATTCAGGAAATTATCTTAAGTCATGTCCTTTTGTTGATTTTCATATGGGAAGACAAGGGGTGTGTGCATGGGGAGAATGAGAGTTAACTAATTGGTTCTAAGTTTATGGTGCTTTCTACCATGAGCAATGGCCTTGGGAAAGACCCCCCCCCCCCCCCCCCGTATTCTTTCTAGCATTTTGCATTGTCAGTTTTTCAGGGGAAAAGGGCAATGTTGTTGTTGTTGTTTATTTGTAAATAATTTTTAATCTCAAAAGTAATACGTGCTCTTTGT
>NW_007726389.1:344111-363526 GCF_000696425.1 Galeopterus variegatus | reverse complement strand
CCCCCCCCCCCCCCCCTTCTAATTCCTCAAGAGAGTCTTGTTGTCTCCTGCTACAAATAAGTCTTTGGAGCACTAAGCCCAGTGAAGGCTGGGGAGGGGACCAGATAAGTGTGCTATGCACATGGTTTGACACGATAGCAGAGTCAGCTTCAAAGACAGTGATCTCTCAGAATTAAGAGTACCCTGAATTGAGACAACCAAGTCAGTACCCCTTTACTGTGACTCTGCCAGATGGTCCTTGGGCTGCACAGATATCATTGAAGCTGAGAGTCACAACTTGAACGGGAATTGCCAGCCTGGACAGCAGGCAAAGACGGAGGCCTGAGAGCTGCTGAGCACCCAGCGTCTGCTGGTGTCCGCACCCCTAGAACTACACAGGTGTGGATACTAGTGAGCGAAAGGCTGCGGAAGGAAGAAGGGAAGCTACTGCTCTGTTAATCCCTGTCCTGTGCCTGGCCTGGAGGCCTCCGGGCACTGTGAGGCCTGGGCCTGCCTCGGCTGTATCACACGTTCACTTTTCTCATCTCTGGACAGTGGTAGCCTTGAGTATTTTAATGCCTAAGGAATTTTTGTAGGGTACCTTAGGGACATTAATCAGATCTCTGAGCTCTTTTTAATTAAAACAGACCTCCAGGAAGCAGCAGAGGGCTAATGGGAAAAACAAAAAACACAGGATTTGGAAACAGAAAGACTTGGGTTTGAATTCCAGCTTCCCTACTTACTAGCTGTTTAAATTTGAGCAGGTTATTTACCATTCTGAGCCTCTGTCTGAAAAATGCAGAAGCACCTATTAACCATGCCTAATTTCTCTGAGCAGGGATTTCCCCCTAAATTCCCTTTTTACACCTCCCCATGGAAGTAGTCTTAGTCATGTGGTTGTTGGGCAACATCAACCAGTCTGCTTTTTTCAATTGGCTGAAGCCTGTCAATCAGGGATTCTGAGCTGAGGACTTTTCCTCTTTTGCCTTCGACTTTAACTTGAACCAGCAGGAGGCAGTGACCCAGGTTAGGAGTATGTTCTGCAGACTCATACTTTATCTCAGAGGGGAGCTAGAAACTAGAACACCACCAGAGTTCTCTGTCTCTTTCTGCTTCTCTCTTCCTGGATATATGATTATATCCTCAAACCAGCTTTCTCTCCTCTGTTCCTATGGCTGAACACAGGCACCCCTCAACTCCTAGTTATGCTTCTAGTTACAGAAAAGGCCTAACAATGTACCAATCCCAAGTTCTGAAAATGCAGAATGCAATTGGCCCAGCTCAAGACACCTGCCCCTGGTCCAGCCAGCTCTGACTCAGCATCTGGCATCATGGTTCAAACGTGGCTGTCAGGATACACGCTGTGGCTGGGGTAGATTTGTTTCTGATTGCTGCTGTAACAAATTATCAGAAATGTAGTAGCTTTAGACAATGCAAATTTGTTTTCCTGTGGTTCTAGAGATCAAGTCTAATTTAAGGTGTCAGCAGGGCTGTGTTCCATTCTGGAGGCTCTAGAGGAGAATCCATTTCTTGACCTTCTCCAGCTTCTAGAGGCTGCCTACATACCTTGGTTCATGGCCCCGCCTCCACCTTCAAAGCCAGCCGTGGTGGGCCAGGTTCTCCTCACAACACATCCCTCTGACTCGCTCCTCTGCCTCCCTCTTCCACATTTAAAGACCCTTGTCATCACACTGGGCCTGCCCAGATAGTCCAGGATAATCTCTCTCTCTGAAGGCTAGCTCATCAACTACCTTAATTCCATTTGCAGCCTCAGTACCTCCTTGCCATGTAACATACATATTCATGCTTTCAGGGACTAGGACTTGGACATCTTTGGGGGACATCCTGCCTACCATAGGGAGGTAGCTCCAAGAGAAAGGTGGAATGATTATGAGCTGGGAGGACACCCCTGTGTGCATTCCTGTATGCACAGAAATGTCCACCTATTCTTTTCCATTTCTCAAACAATGTTTGTAAGCCTGTTTTTTGTAAAATTTTGAGTGTCTACAGAGATAAGGAAAGCAGAATCTCTGCCCTTAAAGAATTTTATCTAGTAGGAGGCTTCTGATAGCCAATGTACAAGGCAACGTTACTCTGAAATCTACCCCTTTCTACTTCTTTTAAGGTACTTATCCCACTTTGCTTAACCCACCGTAGAGGACTCAACTTGCAACAATATAGTCAACAGTTACCAAAGTTCAACTCCTCTCTGTCCCCTCACCCCACAGGCTTGGAAGTTTGGTGCCACCTCTTCCCAGCGCTTATTTCGTCCACCCCAGGAGTTTCATAAATCACCTCATAAAGACTCATTTACTGGTTTCCCCAACCTAATGGCAGAAATAAACTGCTTGATACAAACTCGGAAACTCCCTCCAGAAAACTTGTGCATTGTTTTGTTGGCATGGCATCTTGGCTTCCAACTTGAATTTCCACCACCTTGGCTTTTTTGACAGTGTCTTCCATAATTAAGACGGCTGAATCCTCTACTTTTTATTGAGTTGGACGGCAAATCACAGAAGAAATGCTTTCCCTTGCATTTTAAAAGAATTTAATAGGAAAATATTTTTCCTACATCCTGTTTCAAGAGGAAAATGTGATTTTAGGAGACATTTTATAGTTCACAACAGGATATTGAAGGGCATTTGGTTTTGCTTAGTGTATTATGACTGTGTTTCTCCAGCATGAAGTAGTGTTTTTTTGTGATTATTTAGATAAGTCTGATTAAGGTAGGTAGATAGCCATAGAATTATGGAAATTTTGGACTGGAAAGGTCCTTAAATATCAGCCAGGCCAACTGCTTTATTTTCAGATGAGAAAACAAGTGACTTGTCCAAGATCACACTGTGAGTTAGTGGAGAAAACGAGGTTAGACTTTTTATCTCTCCAAGGTTCAATGCCCCAAACCTGTTTTGTCATGGGAGTAGCGGTGAGGAGAGTAACACTTACACAAAGAGATCCACATGTGTCTGTAAGTACTTCCGAATTGGAGAATTGGAGTAATTAGTAAGTGTGGATTTGTGTGTTTCATCCATTCATTCATACATCCATTCACTCATTCAGTCAGTGAGTCATATTCTATACATATTTCCAGTGTCTACTCAATAGGTGGCACTGTGCTAGCTGCTGAAAATATAAAAGCAAAACTGAAGTCCTTGCCTTGGAACAGGTCAAGGACTAATAGCAGACAAGTGTATACGTAGATAATTTTAATTAAAGATAAGTGCAATAATGCAGGTTGTTGGTTTTTTAATAATATCTCTGAAGAATGAAATAAAAAAGCTTTATGTAACACTAACCTACTCTGCGGGGATAAGAAAAGATCAGCAAGAATAAGAAAGTACTCCAGAAATAGAGTTGTAGATAAGCTGTTCTCGTGGTCTGCTTCTGGCCGTTTCAGTCATCCCTATCTTGATGGGACTGCTCAGAGAAGGAATCAGGTATTAGCCTGGCATTGTGGCAGGAGTCTGGGTTCATATCCAGTCACTTATTAGTAGTGATATATTTAGAAGTTATTTCTTCATCTATGAATTAAAGATAAAAATATCTATCCAGCAGGGTGGTAGTACATGTTAAATGAGATGATTTATATAAAGTGTGTAAAAATGCATTTAATACACCTAACCTTCTGAACATCATAGCCTAGCCTAGCCTACCTTAAACATGCTCAGAACATTTACATTAGCAAAAAGTTGAGCAAAATCATCTAACAAAAGCCTATTTTATAGCAAAGTGTTGAATATTGTGTGTAATTTATTGAATACTATACCTAAAGTGAAAAACAAAATGTATGGATACTCGAAGTATGGATTCAACTGAATATGTATCGCACCATCATGTAAAGTCAAAAATTCATAAGTTGACCATTGAAAGTTGGGGACCATCTGTATTAGAAGGAAGCTTGATTTACTTTCAGGCCCCCATATCACCCAACAAATGTGTGTTGTTCCAGAACGAAGGCTGAGACAGTACATTGGATCACTGTTTGCAATTAAAGGGAGCACTTAGAAAGTAATCAGCCACTGTGGTTTGGGTAAGTCTCAGAGAATGTTTCTGGGATTTGGAGTATTTATTCTGGAGAAGAGAAGATTTAGGAGATGGATGTAATAAAGGTCCTCAAGTGTACAAACGAGTGATGGAGAGCAGCTGTTCTCGATTTCTGTTTTGGACAGAATGAGAGGAAATGAGTTTACATTGAAGCATGAGGGATTTAGGCTACACATTAAGAAGAATTTCCTGGATGTGGGTGTTGTAGGACTTTGGAATGAGTTACCAAGGTGTTTAAAGCAAGGAGAGCATCTCTTCTGGCTGCAGATCTGCAAGTGTGGGGGGCACTAGCTGTACATAGGAATGGCTGCACTCTGAAATTCTGTCCAAGCTGGGGATCCATGGCACTAACAGAATCCTCCATGTGAAGACATGAGTCTCAGCCTTCCCCAGACCACTGTCCACGACCTTGATCTCTCATAAGACACGATTGTGATACTAAGTGGGCAACTACCTCAGGCAATGTGCAATTTGACATTCCACAAATACCACAATTGCTTATGTAGGCTACTCCAGCCACCGAACACCTCCCCTCTTTGAAATTTATTAAGAAATTCTCTGTAGGGCTTCTTTCACCAAAAGTGCATTTAATAAAGCTTGGAATTTCCTTACAACACATTTATTCATGTTGATATATTTTTAGGTTTCTGTTATTGCTTGTCTTCACCTTGCTTTGCTTTGTAGCCACAAGGCAGGGCAGCCAGCAGGCTCCCAAAAGTTATCAATAACCAGGCATTGACCACATTGCTGGGGTTCTCACCTTCCCTCCCAGAAAAGCCAAGTTCTTCGCTGTTAATTTAGGAAGACTTTGAGCCAACATCTAGTTTTCGTAATTGTTCACCAGAAAGGCAGGCAGCAGCTCTGAGTTCAAACTTGAACACGAAGTTCTCACTGTGAGCATCACAGAGAAAAGTTTTGAGCTCCCCCTACACAGAGTAGCTCATAATGGGCTAGGTTTATATTTTAAAATCAATTTAAAGTTGAATGGCTCTCACTTGTAAGAGACTTTTAACGAAGCCTGTATATTAGCAGATATCAAATATGCCACTGGATTGTTCTGTCCAAAATGTCTCATTTATTATAATTTAATTTGTTAGGTCCCTGACTGCAGTCAAACGACTTTTGCATGTTGCCTCCCTCCTGTTGGACCCACAAGACTCTGCTGGTAAATTGAGAGCCCAATTTGGCACTCAATCCCCTATTGTACAGAGACAGGGTGATGGTTTCTACAACCAAAAAAACTTGCTCTTTTCTGATAAATCCCCACAGAGTCCATAAAAAATGTACAAGCAGTCCTTTTCTTCAGGTTCCTGCCCACAGAGGGTCAACAAAGACAGGAGGGGCAGAGGCAGAGGCTCCGGATACCAACCATCTTTCCAGCCCCTGTAGCCAGCGTGGGCCTTAGCCCTCCATTCCTCAGGCACCCTGTGGCCACTCTTCTGGTCTGCAGGAAGATCTCCTCCCCGCAGACCTTCTTTCTCTACCTCCCTTCTTCCTTCCCCACTCCTTGGTCTAATGAACCCCTTGGAGATGCCCCGAGGTCTGACTCTTTCTTGGGTTGTCATTTGTTTTTGCTTCTGCTGCTCATGCAAAGGCTAAAGAGAAGTCTGCTCTGTTGCACTAGGTGCTGTCAGGGTAGGTTGGGTCAACGATAGACCTTTCATTTGTGCTTCGAGTTTAAGCTCTGCTAGCCTCTTCTCCACCTTGTGTCTGCCTCCTCCTTCCCTTGAGCTTGTCTTTTATTCGTCTTAGCCTTGGGGAGTGTAGTTTCCAGAAAATGGAGGATGGGAGTGTAGTGGAAATCCATTCCCACAAGAAGATCAACTAAAATTTCTGGTTTGGGTGACTGGTTATCATTACTAGAGATAGATGATGAAGATAATGATGACGACAACTAACAAATTCTTACAGGATTTGTCTAGGTGCCAAGCCCTGTGTTTCAGTGTTGATGGAGAATAAATCACACCGTCCTGTGCTGTATATATTCTCATCGTCCCATTTTATATATATGAAAAGTTAAGGCACAGAATGGTTAACAACTTGCCAAAGGTCACACAGCTAGTAAATGACAGAGCTGGAGTGGAACCCAGGCAGCCCATCTCCACAGTCTGAAAGCCCTCTCAGGAGGAGTGTCTGTAGACCAGCCAGGCGGAAACGTAGAGTAGCTGCAGGGACTCTGGCTTTGAGGTCACAGGTGACCTAGAGACAGAGCTCTGGAGGTCATCTCTCCCTCTGGGCTTCTGACCTGGCTAGACCTCCCCATTGGGCTGTTCTTCCAGCTCTGCCTTGCTGGCTAAATCAATGTCTCCTCCTCTGCTGTGTTTCACTCACTCTTGCCCACACGTCTTCCTTATTAAAGCCACCCAATCCAACCCCAGGTATCTCCAGGCTTAGTTTACACTGCCTGCTCTCAGATTTACTCCTGGTGGCAAAATTTCTGCCTCACATGCAGCATCCCTAAGAGGAATTTGGTTTAAAGTGGAAAAAGAGATGTAGCTACAATGGCCACCTACCTCCTTGGGAAGGAGCATTTCAAGAAGTGGTTATTTCCTCCATCCTGCTCCGCCCCATCTTACTCTAGCTCATAGAATGAGAAAATGCCATAGCCCCACTCAAAGAACATAATTTACATAAAATAGTTTCCAAATTTATTAAGGGAGCAGACAGCAACAGGAAACCCGCAATTAAGGAGTTTTTGCACGCATTCAATATCTTTCCACTGGCTGAAGTATCATCTTCCTGAATTGATGAGGTCTGGGCAAAAACTAGCACAGAAGTACGCTCCACTTAACAGACGTCAGGGCATTGATCACCCTGAGCAGGGCAGGAGGCAGGGGTGGAATTGGCAGGGAAGAGTTAAGGGGCCGATCTGTTTTTTTAGGATGTGTGGCCAGACTGAAATGATCAGGCTGATACTGCAGGTACAGGCAGGGGAGGGAGCATGTGTTTGTATGAAACTAGCTATCCACCCATTGATTTTACTGTCTGCCATCCCTCTGTCATTTATCCAACTCTTTATCCATCCATCCATTTAATATTTATATACTGCCTTGTTCTCAAAAGCATTTGAAGAAGGTTGCAGAGATCTGGACCTGAGTACAACCAGGAGAAGAAGTAGGTGGGCAGGTAGCAGGAATTGCCCAGGATGACCTTCACTTAGGCGAAAGGCCACCGTCCCCTTAGTCGCTTGTGACAAAGAGAGAGCCTGGCTTTGGAGATAGGCAGTGCTGGTTTTGAATGCTGACTCATTCAGTTACCACTGTTGACTAGTTCCTTCATCTTATTTCTTTGGTTTTAAGAACACTTAACCACTGGAGTGCTGGTGGATTAACTAGTAATGTTAGTAGTGTGCTCATTACATCTGTTGTTGATGTAGGCAGTAAATATTTTATTCACTCTCCAAGTACTTACTGAGCACCTACGATGTGTCAGGCATTGCATTAGCTGCAGAAACTATGATAGGGAATAGGACAGCCCTGCCCCCATTGAAATTTCTTCAAGTCCTTATAGGCTTTTTGCTAATTAACCCTTACACAAGGTAAAGGTCAATATACAATTTGTCTAAACTTTAAACAGCATAGCAACTAAAAGAAAAAGTATCAAGACCCAGAATTTCAGGGACAGACGGTCTCTTATGATTTCATTACAAAAAAATAACATGGAAAGGAGGCACACAAAAGTAACCAGAGGATTTGTTGTTTGTTTTTTGTTTTTTAGGAAACCTATAAGCTGTTTATAGAAGAGAAAAAGTAAATACAACCTGATGTTTCAGCTGCAGGCATAATATCCCAGACATTTTTGAAACCCACAAGGGTAGTTTTTACTTCTCCAGAGTGTCTTTTCCCCCCTGACTGTCTGGCTTTCTTTTCCCTCCAGTGGAATAATATACACAAACTGTACCTAAGAATACTATATGAATTATGTGCCAGCCTAGAAAGCACGTCTCTAACAGAGTCTAAAGAGCGCAGTATTCATTCACTCATTCATTCAACAAATGTTTATGAATAGGTACTGTTTACCAAGCACTGTGTGTTAGGGACAAACAGATTCAGACCTCCTAAGCTCTGTCTCTAGCTCACCTCTGGCCTCAAAGCGATAGTCCCTGTGGCAGCTACTGTACGTTTCTCTTCTCAGGGAAGAGAGGCTGTCACACACACAGACAATTGCCATGCACCACAATGGATGCTTTGATGGAATGATGCATGAGAGGTGCGGGTGTGTCCCCCTGTGGTGGGAAGAGGGGAAACAACTCTTGCACAGGGAGCTCACAGCCCTTGCACTGGCCACTCTGCCTTTTTTTTTCTTTTCCTCTCTTCCTTCCTCCTTCTATCTTTCCTTTCATCCTTCCTCCCTTCTCTTTGGAAATTACTGATAGAGAAATAGATGTCTGAGAAGTAGACATGGTGAGCGCTTTAATACCTAGCCTTAAAAATTCCTGGGACTCCATAGATCTTAGCATCTATTCCCAAGACTTTGTTGGACACTTGGATCTCTCCTAGAACAACCCCAGCAAAGGGCTGTTTATTCTGTACTTAAATACCTCCCACGTATGGGAACTCACGCCTTCATGGGAAAGCTCCTTATATTTTTGAATGCCCCAATTTGTTCACTCAGCACATCTTTACACAGCTCCAAACATGTCCCAGATGCTGGGAATACCAAGGTGACTCAGACACACTCCTGCCCCCAACTGCTCCCAGCATTCTTGCTCCTTCAAGGCCACCTCTCCTGCCCTGCTTTTTCTCCCTGTCCCTTCTTCTGTCATGTGGCTTTTGGTTCAGTCACCAGTTTGCCCATGTTTCTTTACAGAACTGAGCCTGGCACCTCAGGTGTGGTCTGACTTACATGCTTAGGGGGTCTCTCGTTCTGGAAACCATGCCTGTATTAAAGCGGCTCAGGAGCTCGTTAATGTTTTTGGCAGCCAGGTCCTACTTGTGATGCACTGGAGCTGGCTGTCTGCTCAGGGTACCCCCGTTTTTCTCGCACGTGCTGCTGTCGAGCTTCACCTCCCCCGTCACCTCCCTGTGCGAGGCAGTTTGAACAAATGTTCGGAATCCACCACCTGCCCTTGTTAAACTTAATCTTGTTACACTAGTCCCCTTATTCTAACTTCTCAAACCTTTTGAATCTTGCTTCTGTTACCCCAAAAGACCTAGAAAGCTCCACATCTCCTCTTAAAGCATGTGTGACTGTGTGGGTGTGTGTGTGCGTGTGTTTGCATGTGCACCCCTGGGTATGGCTCTGAGGAGCCCACCCACAGGTTTCTGAACATTCTTGCATGAATGCATAAATTCATGCATTCTGCAACATTTATTCAATATCCTCTAACAAAACTTTTCTCTTTTGAGCACCTTTAGCCTAAGTATTAAAAAAAATGAAGCAAATTAATCCATACTAGAGTGAATGATTGATAGCATTCAGATTCTTCTTAACTATCCCAGGGGTGTTCACTTCTTGAACTGTTATTAGGCCATACTCTGGGCAGCTGAGCTAACCGGCCATCCCACACTTCTTAAACTGATTGGTGAAATATCAGGCAGTAATATCAGAAATAAGTGGAGGCTTGTTTTAAATGGTGTCATTCAACTAACCTGAAGAGACCTTTCCGTATACCACCCAACCCTCTCCTCTCTTGGAGCTTCTAGAGAAGGAGGCTGTGACCCCAGGATCCGGAAATGTTCAGAGAATCCTCAGCATCCTTTCTGCTCATCTCAGTTACCCACTTGACAACGCTGAGCTCAGAAATGCTGTGGGGACCCCAGAACTCCAAGATCTTCAGGTCTTTCTCCAGCCCCAACTCACAGCTTTCCCTAACAGGAGGGAATAGACGACCCTGGCTCAAAACTCTTCTTCTCAAGGCCATTTCTTGCCCAGACCACACCCAGTCAGAGTAAAACTTCAACTTACTGTGTTGGGGTAGGTGTGACCACACTAGGGTTTGAATCTCTGGAGGTGGGTAGAATTGAAGCAGCAGAGCCTTTAGCAGGTCCAGCCTCTGGAAAAAATTTTAATGTGGCAGTAATACCACTTTTTTATAGGATTATTTAAAAGATTAAATGGCATAATGGCTATAAAATGCTTAACACAGTGCCAGGCTTATAGTAAGTGTTTGTAAATATTAGCTATTGTATTTGTTAGGAAAGCTAATACAGAACAGATACCGCACACAAAGCCCTCCTTGTGGTAGCTTAAACACAGAAGGAGTTATTTTCCTCAGAGAGTAGGATGTCCAGAAGTAGCAGTTGAAAGCATTGCTTGGTTCAGCAGCTCAAAGACGATGGGGCCAATGTTTCTGAAATTCTTCTGGTCATTCCCTCATGAATGCAAGAGGACTGCAATAACTCTAGCAATTGCATCCTTGTTCAAGCCAGGAGAAAGCAAAAGACAGCTCTAACAACATCTGACATCTTTCATCGGGAAAAAAGAAAAGATTTCCCAGAAATCCATGAAAAAATGTCTGTTTTGGTCTCAAGGGTCAGGACTGGGTCACATAGCTACTCCCTAGCCACAAAGAGTCTGGGAAAGTTAGGAATAGGATAACTGTGATTGGCACACCAGTAATGAGCCATTGCCAGGAAGGAGTAAGGGGTTTAGAAACCAATAGCAATTACCAGAGTGATCATAATCAGCTTGAGTCTGCCTTTCCATCCATCCATTTCTCATTTGTAGCAAATTATTGAGTGGCCTCATTCCAGGTAGGAATATTATTCAACGTAATTGTAGTTTCCTGCACTAAACCAGGCTTTCTCTTAATCTCTCCCTGTCCGTCTGGATAGTGTTTCCTACTGTTCCTCATTCCCCAGGAACCAGTCTGTACCAGTCACTATTTTCTGTACCAGTCACTATTGCTGATTATGCTGTGTAACAAACAACCCCCAAATATCAATGAACACTTTTTACCCACTCACAGGCCTGCAGTTCAGCTGATGAGGTTCTGGATCAGGATGTGGCTCAGGTCTGCTTACATGTCTCTCATTCCAGACCCTGACCTAAGGAGCCCCAACTACCTAGGGGATTCTCTCTTCATGATGGACTGAGAGAACAAAGAAGATCAAACCATGTGAGAACGTTTAAAGCTGCTTGCATCATGACCACTCATATCCCACTGGCCATGTCAAGTCACATGGCCAAGTCCAACAAGGAAGATTATCTTGCTGAACAAGAACCTGATATATCACACCTGCACTGTCCAAACCTGGGTTAGAAGTCTTCCTTGGGCACCCATGGTCCTCAGTACACTCTTTTGTCACTGCTTATTATCTTCATTGTCCTTATCTATTTGGCCGCTTGTCTTCCCCAGTAGATTGCAAAACAATTGCCCTGGCTGTGATGTGTTACAAGTCTTTTGTGGTATGTAGGTGAGAAGTGGTAAGGATCATTGTCATCATCACGATGGTCAATTAGTTAATGGCTTCTTAGAAAAATAATAAAGACCCAAATTTACAAAACAAGAATATAAAGGATAAGTTATTTGAAAGCTATGATTAGACTCTAGTTCTGAACATTACTTAAGCTTGATGTTAGCATGCTGTAGATAATAATATATCAACAGAACAGAGAGACTGGGTCTTCCATAGGCCATACATCATACGTCTTCAAGTCCCTTTCCCACTGCCAATGTACCATCCAGAGGTATATGCTATTATTTTGAGGGATCACTCTGCAATTTAAAAATTTAAGCTCAACAAGTAATTCATTCAATAAACATTTCAGTGCCAAATACTAAAGGTACAGTGATAAATAACCTGTACTCATTGTGCTCAGGTAGGTCACAAACTGAGAGGTGGATGGAGGTAGGAACAGAGTAGTTAACAGACAGAATAAAAAGTCATAAGTGGAACTCTCATTCATTGCTAGTGGGAATGCAAAATAGTACAGCCACTTTGGCAAACAGTTTGGCAGTTTCTTATAAAACCAGATATTCTCTTACTATATGATCCAGCAATCATGCTTCTTAGCATTTACCCAAAGGAGCTGAAAGCTTACATCCACACAAAACCTGCACATGATGTTTATAGCAGCTTTATTCATATTTGTGAAAACCATGGAAGAAACCAAGATGTCTTTCAATAAGTGAGTGGATAAACAAACTGTGATACGTACACACAATGGAATATTATTCAGCACTGAAAAAGAGATGATCTATGAAGCCATGAAGAGACTTGGAGGAACCTTAAATGCATATTGCTAAGTGAAAGAAGCCAATCTGAAAAGGCCGTATACTGTATGATTCTCACTACATAAAATTCTGGAAAAGGAAAAACTATGGAGACAGTAAAAAAGATCATGTGTGCCAGGGGCTTGGGGGGCTGGTGAGGGGTGAACAGGCAGAGCACAGAGGATTTTTAGCGCAGTGAAACTATCCCGCGTTACATTACTTTATCATTACAGTATGATACTGTCATGGTGGATACATGTCATTATACATTTGTCAAACCCATAAAATGTACAACCCGAAGAGTGAATCCTAACGAAAACTATGGGCTTTAGTTAATAATAATGTATGTATATTGACTCATCAGTTGTAACAAATGTACCACATAATGCAAGATGTTAATAATAGCGGAAAGTAAGGCATCTGAGGAGTATATGGGAACTCTGTACTTTTTGCTCAATTTTTATGTAAACTTAAAACTGACCCCCAAAATAAAGCCTAGTAATTTAGAGAATAAGGTAATAAAGTGCTATAAAGGGGTATGAACAAAGTATTATAACAGCACAGAGAAAGCAATAACTAACTTTTCCTGGGCACATTAAGAAATCTTTCCAAAGGTGGTGGGTTTGAAATGAATCTTGAAGAATGAGCAGGAGTTCACCAGGTAGAGCAAGGAGAAAGGTGAACCGGGGGGAGGGCATCACCTGTGCAAGGATGTCAATGTCAGGATCATTACCTGTTGTGTCTACAACGTATGATCCAAGTATCTAGAGTACCGCCTGCCATAGAGAAGGTGCTTGACAAATATTTGTTGAATGAATGGATGGTAACTTGAGGGCACATGGCAAGGCGGCATTCTATTTCCTAGCTAAGCACAAAGATTATTTTAAAATGTGGTAGGTACTTATTTTATAACCTCCCCATCCTATCCATGCTTAATGGCTAGAAGGGTATAGAATGTTTCCAATCACTCTCTGGCTGGGGAAAAAGCATCTTCTTCATGTTGATGTTAATGCTCTAAAGGAAATTAGATGCCAGAGAAGGAATTGGATTGGAGGCGACAGCATCTTGCTTACAGTATACATTTATAAACAAGCAAAACCAAAACTGGAAAAGTCTCATTTCAGGATGGTTTTGTGTTTCTTAACATTGAGCCAACAGCCTGTGGATTGGATCATACGCCAGTAGAACTGGCATCTTGGCCAAATGAGAAAGCCCATCTTCAGGAAGGCATTTGATGCAGAAGGGTTGAGCCTCAGCAGGGAGGGAAAAGTGCCACCCCTGTGAGGCTTGGCTCAGTTCACAGGGCTGGGGGCAAATCCCAGATGCAAAATACCAAAGGGACTGGCACCAACGTCAAAGATGAGGGCTGGCCGGATAGCTCACTTTGTTAGAGAGTGGTGCTGATAACACCAAGGTCAAGGGTTCAGATCCCCATACTCGCCAGCAGCCAAAAAACAAAAACAAAAACAAAAACAAAACACAGCAAACAAACAAAAAATGAAATGCTGTGGGACCCAGCCTCTGTCACCCCGGCTTCTCCCTCTGGGCTTCAGGCAGACAATGTGCTGTCTTTCTTCCCTGATCTTTTGCCTCTTGGAATCTCTAGTTCCTAGACTTGGGTGAACAGTGTCATAACCTGGCCGGTGATGTATTTATCTTCCCACTTACTGAGTGCTGACTATGACCACATGCTGTGCTAGGCACTCTACACATCTTAGTTTATTTAAGCCTCACGACAATGTGCCAGATGGGAATTATTACTACACTTTGGAAACTCAGGCTCAGGAAAGTTAAGTCACTTACTCAGTGTCATCTGGAGGTAAGTGGCAGAGCTGAGTTTGGAACTCCCATCTGAGTGGCTTCAAACTCATGCATTTTCCAGTACCCACTGCTGCTCAGTCAACTGTCTGGTGGGAATCTGTGCACAGCCTTCCTATAGGCCCTGCGAGGGGAGGGGATACAAGAGAAATGGACAATGGGCTCCTCCTTACGCCCTGAGAGTTCTTTTTTAAAATAGCTTGCAAAACCCTCCTGTCTGTGGCTTGCTCTAGAGTTTGAAGGCTTGGGGTCTGTGAACTGTGAACTCCCACATGGCACAAAGGACTGGCCCAAATACCGTGCCAAGAGACTTGACCAAACTGTAGCCAGGCTTCCCTGCACTAAGCCTTTGCTCAAGGAAACACGATGCTACCAAACCATAAAATGCACATTGTTCCATCCCACCTTGTCAGACCATTTTCAGGAATCTCTATTTACCCTCCTGTAATTTTCCAATCCCATGTAGCACCCTAGCCCCTCCTCTTCCCCCTTCTTCAATTCTCCAGAGTACCTTTTCATTCCTGCTCCATTCTCCCTTTAAAAACTCAGCCCCTCTTGTCTTAGTTGGGATGGAGCTCAGTCTGTCCTGGAGTTTGTCTCCCCCACTGCAGGAGTCTGAGAAAAATCTGTCTTGCCCCCTTTCACAAGAGTCTGATGTCTGATACTGTTTTTTTTTTTTTTTCTTCTGTCCTCGGGTGAATCACGTCACTTCTCTGATCCTCATCTTCCTCATCTTCCAAATGGAAATCATAGGCCCACCTTGCTGTGTGGTTGGGAAGGAAGACAGCCTGGTGCCTTGTGCTCCCCACTCAGGAACAATCGCTGACCTGACTGCACTGTGCCAGGACTCTTCCAGGCCCTAGGAGTGGAAAGAAAGACAAAACCGATTCCCTGCCCACAGAGAGTTGATGTTCCAGTGAGGAAAAGGGCAATACACAAGGAAACCCCTGTTAAAAAGCAGGTAGTAAAAAGTACTATACAGAAAGTCAGTGCAGGTAAAGGGACACAGATGACTGACCTGGATGAGGAGCTCTTCTCAAAGATCTCTCTGATGGGGGACATCTGAGCAGAGACCCTGGGTGCAGTGAGGGGAGGACCATGTGGAAATCTGGGAGGAGCTCTCTGCAAGCAAAGGGAATGGTGAGTGCAAAGGCCCAGAGGCAGGAAAGTGCTGGGCATATTCCAGAGACCTGAAACACAGTGAGGCTCAAGGACAGGGGAGGGAGATGGGTCAGGTGGTAGGACTCATGGGCCGGGGTCAGGCCTCTGTGTACGTATTCCAGAGGTGACAGGGAAGCATTGACGTCTCAGCAGTAATCTAATTTATATCTATGTATGTATATTTAACATAAGCTCAAATTTACAGAAAAGCTGCAAGTACAGTACAAAGAATTTCCCCCCCGAATCATTTGAAAGTAAGTTGGTGGTATGATGCCTGTCACCCTTTATACTTTAGTATGTATTTCCAACACGGCGGGGGGATGACCATCAAAACTGTGAAATTCGCATCCAGCATTTCTACCACCTGATCCTCAAACCACATTCAAGTTTCATTCTTTGTCCCAGGAATGTTCTTTATAACAAAAGCATCCAGTTTAGAATCACACATTGCCTGTAGATATCAAGTCCCTTTACAGGCCAGCCATTGTATAGAAGGCCCCTTAGTCTGGATTTGTCTGACATCTCATCATGATTAGATTTCGGATACACATCTTTGGCAGACGTATCATGGGAATGATGCTGTATTCTCCTTATTGCATTCTATGAGGTGGCCCAAGAATTTGATTCGTCCCATTCCTGATGATAATCTGGATCACCTGATTAATATGGCATCTGCTAGGCTGCTCCACTGTAAAGTTGCTATTTCTACTGTTTTTCCCTCTGTAGTTGATAATTATTTTAATGTAAATATGTTGTTACTCATCAAACTTTCAATTTATTCAGTTATTTATACCATTATGGACTCCTGCTTTCCTATTTTATTCTATGGGCTATAATTCATAACTCTCATTATTTATGAGTGTGTTCAAATTGCTGCAAAAATGGCCAGGTGTGGCTTCTGTGTTCTTCTGGCATGTTCCCATTATTCTTTGAGCACTTACTTTCTGCGTAACAGAATGTTCCAGGCTCATTCTTGCTTCAGCGCTGGAATCACCCATTTCTCTAAGGGTACTTTCTTCCTTTTAGTTGAAAATGGTATTTAGAAGCCAAAATCTGGGTACTTTGTATGCTCACTGCTTCTGGAGTGTCATTAGACACAACTGAGGAACATAGATATATGAGTACATAGATACCCAGGTGCAAGCACACATATATGCATACATATTTTCCATCTATATTTATTTCTATATCTATGTAGGTATTGAATACCATGAGTTCACATCAATACTTCCAATTACAATCCAACCCATATGGGTCTGTCTTCCTAGATTTATCTCTTTCCATGTGTGTAACTTGATTCTCCAACAGCGAGAAATCTCTCTCCTTCATCTTTAATATATTTGCTTACCTAAACAATCTCCTTATGTATAAATAATCCTCCATCTCCTTTACCATTCCCTCCCTTACAAGGATGTTGTTCTTACTTCGTTGAGGCTGTGAACTCCAACTCCCCAAGTCATTCATTCATTCATTCATCAAATATTTATTGAGTTCCTACCATTGTAAGGCTCCATCCTAAGTACTAAGGATGAAAATGGAGAACAAAATACTGCTCTTTCTCTCAAAGAGCTTGCAGTCTAGTGGGGGATTTCAATAAGTTAGCAGGCAATCCTAATCCATAGTGCTGGCACAGTGCCTGACACAGGGCGGATGTTCAATGAATGCTTACTGAAATTTACAAGACCAGTGTTGTCAAGAGCATGGAGTATGCTACCCGATTCCTTGCTGTAGTCTTTTCTTTCTAATGATGATGATGCAAGTAGCAATCATGATAATCATATTATTCCCAGCAACATCTAATACTATTTATCAAGGACTTATTGTGTGCTGAACACCAGGATAAAATGCTCATCTTTGGCTCTCTCATGAAATCTTCATGATCACACTCTCAGATAAGCACAGGTCCACAATCACCTAACTGCAATTCCCAAACCCAAAAAGCTCTGAAAACAGAGTTTATTTGTAACAAAAACCAAACCAACCGAACTTATAACATCATCAACAGCATCATTATCCACAGAATCATAACCTAACCTGAATTTGCTTAAATTTATTTGGTGGCAAAACCTGACCAGAACTAATGCGAGGTTATTTATGGTCCCTTATTTGTCCTACTTAGTGTAACTATTTACTGCAATGATTTGTTGCAGAAACATTATTGTATTTGATTGACTGTAGGGTACTGCCCCAGTCCCCACTGGGGCTTTATGTAACAGGTAGTATGTGCATATATTGAATTCAGAATTCTGAAACACATCTTCTCTAAGGGTTGTGAACTACTGTTACCGTGCCCTTTTCATACGAGAAAACCAAGGTTCATAGGAACCAAGTAATTTGCCTGAGGTCACTCAGTGGAACCAGAGTCTCACCCAGGCAGTCTATCTCTAGAACAGAACGCTAAGCACAACACTGCCTTCTAGTCTCTCAGCGCTGCCTGGTGTCACTCATTTGCCACTCACCAAGCTTTACTGAGCACCTACGGTGTAGGGGTGCTATGGGTGCTATGAGGGTAAGGCACTGTCCTGGCCCTCAAGGAGCTAGGAGAGGCAGACACATAAGTAAAAAAGAGCAATAGAGTGTCTTCTGGGCCATGATGTGGCACACTCTCTGAGCTGCTGCAGTGGGTGCTGCAGGTGCATGACCCGGAGCCCCAGATACCTCAGAGGCACGTTACTGGCCCTGCATGCTTCTGGTACTCGACTCTTAGGACTCACAACTGCAGCTTCTTTTGGGGGCTGCTGGAGCCACTTCTGCATTGGCAGTGAGAGCCAACAGTTCCTGGAAGTATGTATCTCCTATTGCTTATCCTTGCAATACCCCTGGCTGCTCCGAGGTGGTAGCCAAAAATAGGAGAGTAGGAGAGTCCATGTTCCTTGCCTCCAGGCAGGACAAACCCAGAGGTGTAGTTTAGATGCTGCAGGATCAGGATGAGACCTCCTGACATGGTGCCCTTGCTTGGCTCTCTGCCTTTTCAGTCCTGCCTCCTCCACTCCCCTTTTGCTTTCTCCTGGGAGTACTTCCTTAATAAATGCCTTGCCTGCTGATTCTCCTCTAAGGGCAGCACCTGGAAAGCCTAGTCTAAGACCTTGTGTACCAAGTATCTATCCTCCCTGCTGCCTTGCTCACAGGGCAGGTGCGTGGTCCAGACAGGCTTCACCAGGAATGGGACTGAAGGCAGAAGACTTCTCACTGGAGGTGGGTTGAACAGTGCCTTAGAGGAGGGTAGAAGTTCATTAGGTAGAAAATGGAGGGAAGGACATTCCCAGCAGAGGGAACAGTGTCTGAGCTGATATGAAAGACCAAGGAACAGGAGAGGGTCAGGTGGTGGTTAAAGGAGGTTGGAAAAGGAAGTTCCTGAGTGCTTGGGCCCCATGTGTTTCCCCTCCGTCAAATCTCCATTTGAGAATGACCCCCTCCCCCGACACACACACGCACACGCACGCACACGCACGCACGCACACACACGCAGTGACTTTACTCCCAGCGTGGAGCTCTTCTGCACACACACACACACACGCAGTGACTTTGCTCCCCAGTGTGGAGCTCTTCTGCACACACACGCGCACACACACACACGCGCACACACACACGCAGTGACTTTGCTCCCCAGTGTGGAGCTCTTCTGCACACACACGCGCACACACACACACGCGCACACACACACGCAGTGACTTTGCTCCCAGTGTGGAGCTCTTCTGCACACACACGCGCACACACACACGCAGTGACTTTGCTCCCAGTGTGGAGCTCTTCTGCACACACATACACACGCACACGCACACGCACACACATGCGCAGTGACTTTGCTCCCAGCGTGGAGCTCTTCTGCACAAACACACACACACACACGCACGCACACACACGCAGTGACTTTACTCCCAGCCTGGAGCTCTTCTGCACACACACACACACACACACGCACACACACACACGCAGTGACTTTGCTCCCAGCGTGGAGCTCTTCTCCTGGTCAAGGATTCCTTTGGTCTCAGAAACAGCCGTGGGGGGAGAGGTGGGAGCTGTTTTATTTTCGAAAAGAAAACACCGAAGATAATTACACAGTCGGCTTGAGCCTGAAATGGACAAAAAGGTTTCACGATTGCTCGCCTCTGGGGAAGGCGCCCCCCGCCACCATAGGAGCCGCAGTTCACCGCGCGCCCCGACGCCCGCGCCCCTCGGTGTCCCGGGCGCGGCGGGGCAGGGACGGCTACCGCTGCCCCTCGGACCCGCTCCGCTGGCGCGCCCCGCCCTAGTC